>NW_028318245.1:5816666-5997500 GCF_062004578.1 Staurois parvus | reverse complement strand
GAGGATCACAGATATTCTCTGGTCATTCACAGTTTATGACACCCAGGAGAACATAAAACATAAGGAATGCTGCGCTACATTCAAATCAAACAAAATGTGAATGTGGGATCCCAAAATATTAAATAAAAAAATGTGGCAATATTATCAATACAGGTCTATACGTGCTCACTGATAATAACATAAATCAAATAAATAGCTCAAAAACATGTGGAAACACAAAAAACAATATCTATATATATGTGCATAAACCAAAAATACACACATATATAATGTAATCACACGTGCCTATTGTGAAGTGAAAAATAACCATAATAATGGTACACACAAAGTTATATCTCAAAGTCCAAAATATAAATATTGTTGGTGAACCAAACAGTAAACGGTGCTTCCAAATTATACTGTTAGTGACCACAGGTGAAAACTCGTGCAGGTTTCTGGGTGTATACAGATCTGCGAATCCAACCACCATCTGAATTAGCCTCTCACCTCATCCCTTCGACCCTTGCGGATCAAAGAGCAGTAGTGGATCCCTCTCACAGATCCTCCAGGCACCAAAACACTCCAAAGACAGTTTTCTCAGAGTATAATATTCCCACTATGGCTCTTCTCCAGGAAAAGTTGTAATATCAATCTCTCAAAATGAGACAAAGGAATCCTCCCATAGTGTAGTATATTTCATTATACCATAGGAACATGTAGCATATTTACATTGAAACTTACGTAGCAGCCAGTCCAAGAAAAAACCTCATGCTTTCAGATGAGGATATATCTGTTGGGTGTACAGCTGAATGCACAGGTGTACCAAGATGGCCGCCACGCCGGAAAGCTCTGATGAAGTCACATGACACTGTGACGCAACGCGTCGGCTTAACGCGGTGACGTATTTCCGGCGTGGCGGCCATCTTGGTACACCTGTGCATTCAGCTGTACACCCAACAGATATATCCTCATCTGAAAGCATGAGGTTTTTTCTTGGACTGGCTGCTACGTAAGTTTCAATGTAAATATGCTACATGTTCCTATGGTATAATGAAATATACTACACTATGGGAGGATTCCTTTGTCTCATTTTGAGAGATTGATATTACAACTTTTCCTGGAGAAGAGCCATAGTGGGAATATTATACTCTGAGAAAACTGTCTTTGGAGTGTTTTGGTGCCTGGAGGATCTGTGAGAGGGATCCACTACTGCTCTTTGATCCGCAAGGGTCGAAGGGATGAGGTGAGAGGCTAATTCAGATGGTGGTTGGATTCGCAGATCTGTATACACCCAGAAACCTGCACGAGTTTTCACCTGTGGTCACTAACAGTATAAATTGGAAGCACCGTTTACTGTTTGGTTCACCAACAATATTTATATTTTGGACTTTGAGATATAACTTTGTGTGTACCATTATTATGGTTATTTTTCACTTCACAATAGGCACGTGTGATTACATTATATATGTGTGTATTTTTGGTTTATGCACATATATATAGATATTGTTTTTTGTGTTTCCACATGTTTTTGAGCTATTTATTTGATTTATGTTATTATCAGTGAGCACGTATAGACCTGTATTGATAATATTGTCACATTTTTTTATTTAATATTTTGGGATCCCACATTCACATTTTGTTTGATTTGAATGTAGCGCAGCATTCCTTATGTTTTATATTTACTTAATCACTGGTATATGATTTAATGCTAGCAGCTCCCTTTGGGATTTACACACATATTTATTTGATTTATTTAAAAATATATTTTTTAAATATACACTTGGAGCGCAGGAGGGTCACACCATCACTGACCCAGGAGAACATGTTCAGCCCTTCTCTGGAGATCTGTGTTCTCCCTCCAGATTCTCCAGCCCAGAGCTGGAGAATCGGAGGGACTGCAAACTAAGCAGAGATGATTTACCTCTGTTTAGTAAACTGATCTTTTACTGTAATCTCGCGAGATTATAGTAAAATCAACTGTTTTCCAGCGTTTGTAGACCGTTCTCCCTTCGTTTGGAGAACTGATCTACATATGCTTCATAAACGGCATTCACAGGAGAACTGTGTTCTGCTGAGAATGCTGGAGAACTGAGCAGCGATCTATTACTGCTGGTTCATAAACGGACACCCAAGTGTGGAGAAAAAAAGGCACAGCACACCAACATCAAAACCTCATCCCCACTGTAAAACATGGCGGAGGGAGCATCATGGATTGGGGCTGCTTTGCTGCCTCAGGGCCTGGACGGATTGTTGTCATTGATGGGAAAATGAATTCCAGAGTTTATCAAGACATTTTGCAGGAAAACGTACGACCATCTGTCCGCCAACTGAAGCTCCGCAGAGGATGGGTGATGCAACAGGACAATGACCCAAAGCATACAAAGTAATTCAACAAAACAATGGCTGCAACAGCACAGAATATGCCTTCTGGAGTGGCCCAGTCAGAGTCCTGACCTCAACCTGATTGAAATGCTGTGGTATGACCTTAAGAGAGCGATTCACACCAGATATCCCAAGAATATTGCTACACTGAAACAGCTTTGTGAAGAGGAGTGGTACAAAATTACTCCAGATCGTTGTGCAGGTCTGATCTGCAACTACAGGAAACGTTTGGTTGAGGTTATTGCTGCCAAAGGAGGGTCAACCAGTTATTAAGTCCAAAGGTTCACATACTTTTTCCTCCCTGCACTGTGAATGTTTACATGTTATGTGCAATTAAACCATGGCAACATCTGTTTGTGTAGTATTATGTTCAGCAGACTGTGTTCTTCTATTGTTGTGACTTAGATGACATTCAGAGCACATTTTATGCCCAATTCATGCAAAACTCCACGTAATCCCAAGGGGTTCACATACTTTTTCTTGCAACTATATATATATATATATATATATATATATATATATATATATACACACACATATACATATACACACACATACATACATACACACACACACACTGTATGTTGAAATGCGTTTTTATTGCAGAATATAGGAAAAATATTTAAAAAATATTTTTCCTGAATATATTGACATATTTGAAATACTACAATTTTGGCCGTATTCAGTATATTTCAAAATATATTTCAATAAATCTCTCATATATATATATATATATATATATACATATATATACACATATACACACACACACACACACACACACTGTATATTGAAATGCATTTTTATTACTGTATATAGGACAAATGTTTTTAAAACATTTTTCCCGAATATATTGACATAGATTTGAAATACTACAATTTTGGCCATATTCAATATATTTCAAAATATATTTAAATACATCTCTCTGTGTATATATATATACACACGCACACACACATATATATATATATATATATATATATATATATATATATATACACACATATACACATACATACACATACTGTATGTTGAAATGCGTTTTTATTGCAGAATATAGGGCAAATATTTTAAAAATATTTTTCCTAAATATAATTGACATATATTTGAAATACTACAATTTTGACCATATTCAAATATATTTCAATAAATAAATAAATTATATATATATATATATACACATATATATATATATATACATATATATATATACACACACACACACACTGTATATTGAAATGCTACAATTTTGGCCGTATTCAATATATCTCAATAAATATATATACACATATACATACACACATATACATACACACACACACACTGCATGTTGATATGCGTTTTATTATATATTACAAAATATATGAAAAATGTGTCTTTTAATTTGTTAAACAATCATCAGTTTAAATGAACTTTACCCAATTTGTAATATTTTCTTTAATTACAAGTAGCATATAAGCGGTTTAAAAATGTATCATTTTTACAAAAGTTAAAAGAGATTGAGCAAACCCCCCCCCCCCCCCCATACACATTTTGTGGCAATTTTCTGTCCTTGAACTAAAATTGCAGTAAATAATATTCTGGTTGGTGTTAGAAAAATAAATAAATAAACGTCGCCACTGCGCTCCCAGAATCCTCCTCACCTCCCCGGTCAGCAGGTAGATGATATCCATGGTGAGCCGTAGTATCCGCTCGGAGAGGCGCTTGCAGTCTGCCTCCATGGCTCACACTCGGCTCCACTCTCTTCCTGCAACAAGACTGCCCATCCCCCAATCATCGGCATTATGGGTAAAATACAGGCTTTGCAGTGATTGGTTCTTCTCCTCCATATTGTTGTAGCCGTCAGCCATGGATGTGCTTCTTGGTCTTCATTTCTAGTTGTCTTCACTCATGGACTACAATAAAATGGCCGTACAGAGGCTCACATTTATTCATTCTCATATTTTTATGTCTATGTGAAAAAGATTGTGAAAAAAAAAAAAAAATTAAGGTGTACAGTTGCTTTTTGTTTTTATTTTTTTTCCATTAAAAAATGGAAAATAACAATAAAACATTGAGAAAATGCAAAGGATAAAACACACACAAATTGCAAAGCATAATAGGAACAAAAAAAATACAAAAAAAACCATGCAATAGAAAATTGCAAAGCATAATAGGAACAATAACATACAGAGAAAAAAAAATACAAACACACAAAACAAAATAGGAACAAAAAAATACAAAAAAAAACCATGCAAAAGAAAATTGCAAAGCATAATAGGAACAATAAAATACAGAGGAAAAAACAAACACACAAAACAAAATTTGCAAAGCAAAATGGTAAAAATAAAACAATACAGTACAGAGGAAGTACAGTAGAAAAACACAAATACATGAAATTATAAAAAAAAAAAAATTGGCAAAAGCAAAATGGGAATAATAAAATACCAATAAAATGCAGAGGAAAAAAAAAACACAAACGCACAAAAAAAATTGCAAAGCAAAATGGTAAAAATAAAATAACAATACAATATAGAGGAAGTACAGTAGAAAAAAAACACAAATACACGGGGAAAAAACAATTGGGTAGGAACCATAAAATACAGAGAAAAAAAACACATACTAAAAAAAAAATTGCAAAGCAAAATGGTGGGAGGCGACATACAGTAATATGTCCGATTTTGGATTCACGTCTGTATATGTATTGTTATGCCTGCTTTCTTCTAATAAAAATCTTTTTTGGAAAAGCAAAGCAAAATGGTAAAAATAAAATAACAATACAATACAGAGGAAGTACATTAGAAAAAAACACAAATACACAGGAATAAAAAGCAAAATTGGCAAAACAAAATGGGAATAATAAAATACCAACAAAATGCAGAAGAAAAAAACACAAACGCACAAAAAAATTGCAAAGCAAAATGGTAAAAATAAAATAATACAGTACTGGGGAAGTACTTTAGCAAAAAAAAACAAAAAAAAAACAAAAAACACAAATACACAAAAAACCCCCCCAAAACAATTGGCAAAGCAAAATGGGTATAATAAAATACCAATAAAATGCAGAGGGAAAAAACACAAACACACCAAAACATTTGCAAAACAAAATGGGAATAATAAAGTAAAAATGAAAAACAGGAAATGCAGAGGAAAATAAAACACAAACACACATAAAAAATTGGCAAAGCAAAATGTGAATAATAAAATAAAAATGATAGAGAAAAAAAAACACACACAAAAAAAACATTTGCAATGCAAATTTTTTTTTTTAATATAAATATATATTTTTTCAAGAATATTTTACCTAAACCTGGCCATAAACTAGTAGATTTGTGAACGAGCATTCACTGACGTGATGAAAGCTGTTAGAAAGTGCTTCAAATTTCAGTTTGCTTTTAAAATAGATTTTGGAACAAATGTACTTAACATACACCATTAGAATTTTATTTTTTATTCGAGAACAATTTTTCATCCTGCTCCTTCAAACGTTTCTCGTCGTTGCTGCTGAAAACACATTTTGAACCCTACTGAATGTGCTATTCCAACGCTAATGGTGGTTTTGCATATCCTGGGGTGTCAGTCTAATGAAATTACGAGAGATAAAAAAAAAAAAAAAAAGATGGTGCCGCATATCTCATCGACAGACAGGCTGTGTACTTTCTCCCCTATCAAGTCAGGTCTCCTTCGTCAACCTTAGTTCTCCATCACCTTAGTTCTCCTCTATCAAGTCAGTTCTCCTTCGTCACCTTAGTTCTCCTTCGTCACATTAGTTCTCCTTCGTCACCTTAGGTCTCCTCTATCAAGTCAGTTCTCCTTCGCCACCTTAGGTCTCCTTTATCACCTTAGTTTTACTTTGTCACCTTAGTTCTCCTTCGCTACCTTAGGTCTCCTTTGTCACCTTAGGTCTCTATCGTCACCTTAGGTCTCCTCTATCAAGTCAGTTATCCTTCTCCACCTTAGGTCTCCTTCGTCACCTTAGGTCTCCTCTATCAAGTCAGTTCTCCTTCGCCACCTTAGTTCTCCTTCGCCACCTCAGTTTTCCTTCGTCACCTCAGGTCTCCTTCGTCACCTCAGGTCTCCTTCGTCACATTAGTTCTCCTTCATCACCTTTGGTCTCCTTCGCCACTCTAGTTCTCCTTCATCACCTTAGGTCTCCTCTATCACCCCAGTTCACCTCCGTCAAGAGAGGAGAACTGAGTTGATAGAGGAAAGCTGAAGTGATAGAGCAAAAGTGGTGTGACAGAGAAGAACTGAGGTGACGAAGGAGAACTAGGGTGGCGAAGGAGACCAAAGGTGACGAAGGAGAACTAAGGTGACGAAGGAGACCTAAGGTGACGAAAGAGACCTAAGGTGACGAAGGAGAACTAAGGTGACGAAGAAGTGAGGTGGAGAAGGAGAATTGAGGTGATGAAGATGAACTAAGGTGACGGAGAAGTGAGGTGAAAGGTGAGAGCCATACCTCAAAATGCGTAAGCCTGCTAAGATCCTGGTGGTGTCCTCCCAAGTTCCGGAGTACACTAAGTGGATTGAGCGACCTTGAACCAACGCTTTCTTTGATATGCTGTGTCTTAGTGAGCATCTTCTTCTCTGTTGGGAGTCAGAGGGGACAAGTACGGACAGGTCTTAGGACCTGAACATATCTTCCTGGCAACTTGTCTCCTCTAGTTGAGCGACCTTTGACAGTTTGAGATTGGCATGAGAAAAGAAAACCCTGCTTTAGAATTGATCTGTCCAATTTTTGTATATATTTTGATGTGGTGTGGGCAAACAAGAAGCTTTGAAGAAGAGGTCTATGTCTGGTAGGCCTGCATCACTGCAAAGTTCGGGCAGAGTTAGATGTGGTGGTGGCACCAGTCAACAAATTGGACAAAATAAGGTCTCATTTATATATATGGAATCGGTAAATATGAAACAGATACAAGAGCCCACGCTATGGTTTAGCAATGATGTCATTTTATTTGGGTCACACAGTACACATATCTTTATGTAACAAAAGAAGTACCCACATAAAAGAAAAAATATATTTGAAATATATTATAAAAATATTCTTCACAAATATATAGTCATTTATTTGAAATGCTACAATTTTGGCCATATTATATATATATATATATATATATATATATATATATATATATATATATATATATATATATATATATATAATCTCCAAGGACAGGACCAATGATGGGGGTTCAGGCAGTAATGTAATTTATTGAAATATATTTTTAAATATATTGAATACGGCCAAAATTGTAGCATTTCAAATATATGGCAATATATTTGGGAAGAATATTTTTAAAATATATTTCAAATATATTTTTCTTTTATATGGGTAAGTACTGCCTGAACCCCCATCACTGGTCTTGTCCTTGGAGAGATTTCACCCCAGTTCTTGCCTCGATGACACAAACAGGAAGAAGGGGAAATATCTTTGATGGGAATATGTACGAGGGCGGTCTACTGCAACCAGATTCCAGAAAGCTCCTCACATGCGGTGTGGGTAGGTCCACTTCCATCGTCTCTCTTTGTTACATATGTCTGTAGGAAATATCTTGGCACCAGGGGCGGACTGATCAATCGAGCACACAGGCACTGCTCAAGGGCCCGGGGTCAGTAGGAGGCCCCATGAGATGCCCTTGATACCTTTTCTGGGTGTGGTTTGAGTGTTGGCGAGGACACAAGGGCCCCATGATTTCCTATTGCCTGGGGGCCCCATGAGTTATCAGTCCGCCCCTGCTTGGCACTGACCCTTTGATACATAAGGAGAAGAATGGGAACGGCAAAAAGATGAATGGATGAGATTGTTATGTGGAAAGGGTTGTCTTTTGTTACTGGCTAAAATCCACTGGTCCTAGATCTGCTCCCCGCCCTTCCCCACAATGCATTGGATTTATCTTTGTAGCCCAACCTGGGGTAGGCCTCTCATGTCACCCATGCTTGGAGTCCAACGAGGAGGGAAACATGGAGTATGTATCTTCCACCACATGACCTCCATCTCCCTCTCCAAAATATTGATAATAAAGTACAATTGTAGGAACCACCAAACCACCCCATTTACTCTCCTTTCCTTCTCCACTTTGCATGTTCATCCAAGGTCCCTCAGTGAATACAGACAAACTCTGGTTCAGGAGCAACCTAACTGGTTCTGAACTTTCAGCTCATCATCATATTTGGACCTAACTCGTTCCTTTGATCCGGGGCCACTTCCAGCCAAACCCTCCTTTGATACAGAAGGCTTTTTTTCAGTGGATGTGTCTGGGAATTCGTTCCTCCATCACAAGTCAGGATTCCCAGATGTTCTCCCAACTCCATCTCCCCTCACAATGCGTTGGATTTGTACTGATGATAAAAGGACAATCCGAGAACTGCTAATCTCATTTTGTTACCTGTATAAAAGACACCTGTCCATGGGAGCAATCAAACAATCAGATTCCAAACTCTCCACCATGGCAAAGACCAAAGAGCTGTCCAAGGATGTCAGGGACAAGATTGTAGACCTACATAAGGGTGGACTGGGCTACCAAACTATCGCCAAGCAGGTTGGTGAGAAGGTGACAACAGTTGGTGCAATCATTCACAAATGGAAGGAACACAAAACAACTGTCAGTCTCCCTAGGTCTGGTGCACCATGCAAGATCTCACCTTGTGGAGTGTCAATGATCATGAGAACAGTGAGGAATTATCCCAGAACTACACGTGAGGATCTTGTCAATGATCTCCAGGCAGCTGGGACCACAGTCACAAAGAAACCAATTGGTAACACACTACGCTGACAAGGACTGAAATCCTGCAGTGCCCGCAAGGTCCCTCTGCTCTAGAAAGCACATATCCAGGCCGTCTGAAGTATGCCGTGAACATCTGAATGATGCAGAGGAGGACTGGTGGAAAGTGTTGTGGTCAGATGAGACCAAAATCGAGCTCTTTGGCATCATCTCAACTCGCTGTGTTTGGAGGAGGAGGAATGTTGCCTATGACCCCAAGAACACCATCCCAACTGTCAAACATGGTGGTGGAAACATTCTGCTTTAGGAATGTTTTTCTGCTAAGGGGACAGGACAACTGCACCGCATCAAAGGGACGATGGACGGAGCAATGTACCCTCAAATCTTGGGTGAGAACCTTCTTCCCTCAGCCACGGCATTGAAAATGGGTTGTGGATGGGTGTTCCAGCATGACAATGACCCAAAACACACGGCCAAGGCAACAAAGGAGTGGCTCAAGAAGAAGCACATGAAGGTCCTGGAGTGGCCTAGCCAGTCTCCAGACCTTAATCCGATTGAAAATCTGTGGAGGGAGCTGAAAGTTCGAGTTGCCAAACGTCAGCCACCAAACCTTAATGACTTGGAGAGGATCTGCCAAGAGGAGTGGGCCAAAATCCCTCCTGAGATGTGTGCAAACCTGAGGGCCAACTGCAGGAAACGTCTGACCTCTGTGATTGCCAGCAAAGGATTTGCCACCAAGTACTAAGTCATGTTTTGTGAAGGGGATCAAATCCTTATTTCCCTCATGAACATACAAATCAGTCATCATTTGTTAGACATGCATTTCTGCTGAATTTGTTGTTGCTATTCTGTCTATCAGTGTTACAATACACCGAACATTCGATTTTTAGACCGATCATTTCTTTGTGAGTGGGCAAACATTCAACATCAGCAGGGGAGCAAATACGCATTTCCTTCATTGTATATCAGCAATCCCCAACCTCCCCAGCACCACTGAGCAGAAGACAACCCCTCCATAGACCGGGAAGGTTGGGGGGGGGGGGGTGTAGCCTAGTTTTTATCTGGTCACCAATATGGCCTCCATAGCACCGTAAGAGTCTTCAACCTTCCTTTCATCTTCCACACCACTGACCTAACCATGGCTCACCGATTTTAAATCACAGGAATGCCGAGCATCTGAGCGGCTTGGCTGCTCAAGGTCAACTGATCAGGCCTGGTGCAGGGGATTCTGGGATCGGTCTCAGGATTTCTTCAGGTTCTGAAGCCAATGAGCCAATTGGCACCCTCTTCCTAGTACGACAGTGACTCTCCTCACCCCCTGTGCAGGGACACACCCGTGTGTAGTCAGTGGTGAATTTAGGTTTTGTGCACCGACCAACACAACCCCCCCTTCCCCCTCCCATGGAGAGAGCCTGACATTGACCAACAACACCCCTGCCCCCCACCTGGAAGAGCCTTCCACTATCCCCCCCACCAGTGATAGAGAGACACTCATCTTCACAGCTCTGGATATCCAAAAGTCAGGCTCTACGTATGCCATCAAGCAGTCTCTCTCGGATCCCACAGTGCGCGTGTCTGTCCCTTCTTTCATCACTTCTTCTGGGGGGGGGAGGTGCTGCCCCCTTGAAAAATGCCGCCCTAGGCAAGTGCCTTGTTGTCCTTGTGGTACATACGCCCCTGTGTGTAGTGGGAGATACATCAAAATGGGGCTAGCCGGGCTGGGGGGAGCAAACATGAGCAGCCTCGCTCGCATTGTGGCCCGGCCCCCAACGGGTCACGGACCAGCAGTGGTCCGAGGCATGAGGGTTGGGTACCCCAGATCTAGCCAAACCCTCCTTTGATACAGAAGACTTTTTTATTAGTGAGACTAAGCAAAGATTCTGCAGTGGAAATTTCCGGGACATCCTTTCTACACCACAAGCCAGGGTTCTCAGATCTTCTCGCTTCCGGGCAAAAGGCAGAGGGTATGGTGCTCTACAAAAATGCCACGTTGGATCATACCAAAACAATTTAAAATAAAATATCCCATTTGGGTGGGCCGACCCCTTCAAACTGCCTCATCTTTATTGCAGGCCAAACGATTTGGTCTATAAGTGGCCACCATTGGTGGTTTCAGCAGCCTCAGATGGCGTGCTTACTCTGGTGGAGAATTAGTGTCACCTTCTGCGCAAAACATTTGCCGCATTCGGTACAGGAAAACGGTTTCTCCCCGGTGTGAATCCTCATGTGCTTATCACAGTTCCCTTTATTGGAGAAGCACTTTCCGCACTCGGAACAGGAAAAGGGCTTCTCGCCGGTGTGAACCCTCTGGTGCGTATGGAGTAGTGATTTCTGGGTGAACGATTTTCCACACTCGGAGCACGAGAAGGGCTTCTCCCCGGTGTGGATTCTCTCGTGTCGAATCAGTCCCGTTTTGTGATTGAAAGACTTCTCGCATTTGGAACAGGAAAACGGCTTCTCGCCAGTGTGGATTCTCTGGTGCGCGTAGAGCAGCGATGTGTGGGTGAAGGACTTTCCGCACTGAGAACACGAGAAGGGCCTCTCCCCGGTGTGGATTCTCTCATGTCGAATGAGTTCTGCTTTTGTTACAAAGGACTTCTCACACTCAGAACACGGAAAGGGCTTCTTCTCGCCGGTGTGGACTCTCCGGTGTATTCGGAGTTGGGATTGGAAGGTGAAAGACTTTTCGCACTCGGAACACGAGAAGGGCTTTTCCCCGGTGTGGATTCTCTGGTGTCGTACTAGTTGTGATTTCTTTACGAAGGACTTCTTGCACTCGGAACATGAAAAGGGTTTTTCGCCGGTGTGGATTCTCTGGTGGACAACCAGGTCTTGTCCTTTGAGAAATGATTTTTCACAGTCTTGGAAAGTACATGGAAATAACTTCTTATCTCTCTGTGCAATGTCAACAATATTAGAAGACGTTTCCTTCGGATCTGGAGATCCATCTGCATTGTGAAAGCTAGGTTGGACGATTGAGATAAGAGCATTTGATTTTTCAACAGTTTCCTCAGAATTAAATCGATCTGTTGATCTCACCATACGATCAAGTCTGTGATGTATATATTGAGTAAAAAGGCTTACTTCCGGAGAACAATGTTCAATGCCATGATTTTCCTCATTAGGATTTGGAGGTGAGATAGGATTTCCCTCTGGGGTATTCCAGCCATCGTGTCTACCTGTTGGAAAAAAATCCTTGTTATTAATAGAAACATGTTTGTTGGTCTAGAATTATAGCACACCAGTTTAAGATCTCCATAGATTAATGACCTTTACCTCATTTGTTGGGAACATGACGTTCTATTGAGGAATGGAGATTGTCAGGGATTTCGGACTGGACCGCGGCACGCGAGTCTGCACATGCGCGGTATGCCGGGGCGCACTAGCGTGCAGGCACTAGGACCTGGGCGCCCGCGACGGCACTCGCGCGCCTGGCACCAATAGGAGCGCAGGGAGCCCTATTTAAACAGGCTCTGACTGTGTTCTAATTGCCGTATGGTCTTTTCCTGTATCCTGTGTCCTGAGAGATTGCTTTGCTGCTGACCCTGCCTGACCCTGATTCGCTGACTGTCTCCTGCTCTGACCCCTGGCTTGCCTGACCATTCTACTGTCTGATCCTGTGCCTTTGATCTCCTGTTGCCGAACCTGGACCGTGACCCGTGTATTCTTCTGCCTGCCGCTTGTACCGACCTGTCTCCGCTGTTACCGACCTGGCCTGTCTGACTTCGCTCACTCCGCCTCCTCACATCAGACTCTCACCTGCTACGTACCACCAACAAGTGCCTCTACCACAGCTGGTTGCACCCAGGGGCCACGACCTGGTTTCGGCTTGCTCCAAGTCCATCCCCACCATCAGGGGCCCTGGTGAACAAGCAGGTCGGGACTTAGATTCCGCGCCCTGGGGAATTCTGGTCTGTGAAGCGCTAGAGGCTACCGCCGGTCGGTCCATAACAGAGATGGACCTTTCATATGGTGTACAGTATCTCCTCCTCATTTGTTGGGAACATGACGTTCTATTGAGGAATGGAGATGGACCTTCCTCCACTTCATTTATTTTTACTGAGGAAAAGTGATGGATCTTTTAGATGGCGTATAGTAACTCTACATTTGTAAGGAAAAAAGTTTTTTTTTTATTAAGTACACCAATTTAGGTAGGCACACCAGTCATGTTTTTATAGAAAACAATACAGAGTTTTCCATTTATCTTATAGTTTTAAGATGTTCTATATATGGATGAAACAAACTGTGTGACAAGGCAAGGTTTGCTGAATCTCTTTCAGTCTACTTGCATACTTCACATTTGATGAAGTTAAATAAAAATGTAAAGTGTTGCATTTCGTGTATACAGTACAATACTTACCTGTGCTAATGCCTAGAGAGGATTCCTCCTTTGTAACGGTCACCATCACTTCAGCTTCATTTATGCACAACTGATTTTCTTCCATGTACCTCTCTTCTTCCTGTTTAACCTCAGTTTTCATATGAATCACTTCTTCCTCCTAAAATCACAAAAGGTACACTGAAGAATATAATTGAATACAGTTCAGAGACAAGTTTGAGTTGGACATGCTCAGTTCCATCTACCTGATGATGGTGAGGGATCTCATGATCTTCCTGTGTGGAATCCCGGGAATACAGAGGACAGGGACATCTCTCTGGTGGGTTCCCATTACTGGATCCGTCTACCTGATGATGGTGGGTGGTCTCATGATCTTCCTGTGTTGAATTCCGGAAATACAGAGGATGGGGACATCTCTCTGGTGGGTTCCCATGACTGGATCCGTCTACCCGATGATGGTGAGGGATGGTGTGATCTTCCTGTGTGGAATCCGGGGAATACAGAGAACGGGGACATCTCTCTGGTGGGTTCTCATTACTGGATCCATCTGTAGGAAACACACACACTGAATCCATTGTTTCTATGTGTTTATCAGATGATGGGGGATCTAGGTGGACCCTCCGTACTGCTCTCTCCTTTCCAATAAAGTCTCCTCTTACCCGGTGATGTGAGGGGCGGCTGATTGTCCATCATGACGTCCTTGTAGAGATCCTTGTGTCCTTCTAAATATCTCCATTCCTCCATCACGCCATCTTCCTCCTGTTCTTCTTTTATCTCTTCTTTGATACTAATATTCAGATTACAAATTTTTCCACTCTGGATGTAAATTTAAAATAAAATGGTAAAAATGCAGATAATGTGCAGACAATACTGTAACTCTCAGTGACTGTTATCTTTTACCAGATTATAGTGAGGGAACTTGCTTTCTTCCTGTGTGGAATCCGGGGAATACAGAGGACGGGGACATCTCTCTGGTGGGTTCCCATTACTGGATTCATCTGCCTGATGATGGTGGTGGATGGTGTGACCTTCCTGTGTGGAATCCCAGGAATACAGAGGACGGGGACATCTCTCTGGTGGGTTCCCATGACTGGATCCATCTGTAGGAAACACACACACTGACTGAATCCATTGTTTCTATGTGTTTATCAGATGATGGGGGATCTAGGTGGATCCTCCGTACTGCTCTCTCCTTTACAATAAAGTCTCCTCTTACCCGGTGATGTGAGGGGCGGCTGATCCTCCATCATGACGTCCTTGTAGAGATCCTTGTGTCCTTCTAAGTACCTCCACTCCATGATGGAGACATCCTGACACCTTATAGGAACCTAACACACACAATGATACAGTCACCATCCAGACACATCCCTTGTCTGTTACTGGAGAATGTCCCAGAATTCCCAGCACCTCTCACCTCTCCTGTAAGCAGCTCAATTATCTTTTTAGTAACTTCCAAAATTCTCTTATCATTGTTTCTTTCTGGAACCAGTAAGGAATGTAGAGGAACCATAATGGAGTTCTGTCCATCTCCTGATGTCTTTTTCACAACTATGTTATCCTGTGGAGAGATCAGCAATCACTATATCTATTTATCACCGTAAGCCCTTTTAATGATACCGCCTGAACATTTTGATCTGTTACTGATGACCAGTAGATGATGGAGAGAAGCGTATGGGTCAGATATAGAACATTTGTATGTTCATTTTATCAGTCCTGACTAGAGATGAGCGAATCGAACATGACGAAGTGGAATTCGTTCCGAAGATTTGGAAAAATTCTATTCGCGACGAATCCGAAGATTAGCAAACTTCGGATGCACGAATCAAATTTTCCCAAAAATGGCGGTGACATGTGTGGCCACGGAGAAAATGGACAGAGAAGATGGGGCGGGGATCTCTGGGAAGGCGCGCAGACAAGGCGCGCTGACCCATAATGCATTCATGACATGTGATCGCATTAGCCAATCAGCAGCCAGCCAGCACTATAAATCGCGGCCATCTTAGAATTCTCCATTAGCCTCCGGTCATTCAAGAGAGACAGACCTGTCTGTATTAAGGGACAGAGTTAGGGCCACAGAGACTTTAGGGCCACAGAATCGTTACTCAGGGACACAGAATCGTTACTCAGGGACACAGAATCGTTACTCAGGGACACAGAATCGTTACTTAGGGCCACAGCTATCAAAGAATCGAAAATTTAAAGTGATATACACCCTTTTTTTTTTGGTGGCTGTCGTGCACAGTTGGTGCTGCAGTTTGCCGATTGTGCAAAATAAACTGACTTTCTGCTTCACAACCACTATTTTACGTTCAAAGAGTTAAATCCATTTACATGCCGGCTGGCGGTAATATTTTTTGGGTGATTAGTGCATTCCAGTGACATAAACGTACAGTTTCCAGCCAACGGCAAGCTGCAATTGACCGATTGTGCTAAATAAACTGACTTTCTGCTTCAAAACCACTATTGTACGTTCAAAGAGTTAAATCCATATACACGCCGGGTGGCGGTAATATTTTTTGGGTGATTAGTGCATTCCAGTGACATAAACGTACAGTTTTCAGCCAACGGCAAGCTGCAATTGACCGATTGTGCTAAATAAACTGACTTTCTGCTTCACAACCACTATTGTACGTTCAAAGAGTTAAATCCGGTTTTATTTTTGGGGTGCTTATTGAATTAAAGAGTATGTCAGACAACACGCAGAGGAGTGGCAGAGGAGGCAATGTTTCAGGAGCGAGCAGACGTGGCAGCAGAGGAAGGGGTCGAGGCAGCACTAGTCGCAGCCAGAGGCCAGTGCTCCCGGTGTCATCCAGCGGTCGTGTCTCCACCGACAACCCTGCCGTCATCGATTGGTTGACTCGGTCGTCTTCCTCTTCCCAGGTCACCTCTGACACCTACAGCCAACGGTCGGTGGGTACGTCAGACACAACCGTTAGTTGGCATGGCCCGGGAGCAAGCCCACTGAAATCACATGTCCTCGACCTGCCCCTGTCCTTTGGTGTTCCCTCACCAAGCGAAGTATCGCATGCTGTGGGCTCAGCCCCACTGTACAGTGAGGAAGAGCTAACAGAGGGCGGTCAGGAACGGGGGGAGACATCCGCCTCTTCAGCAGCCAGGCGAAGAAGTACTGGCGAGGAGAGTGGCTCGGTAGCCGGTGTAGAGACAGGTCTGTCTCCTGACCCACACGCAGCCGAGGGGGCTAGTAGTGACGCGGAGACCCTAATTGATGATGATGAGGCTGATCGCACTTGGCAGCCTCGTCGTCATCAGGCTATTGCTTCCGCATCATCAGGAGAACAGGGTGCCAGCGAGCAAAATAGTCGGTGGGTTGCCCAGGAGGCAGCAGGGTCGCAGCAGTGTCAGTGGAGCCAAACGGCCACGGAGTAGAGCACCAGCTCCACTGCAGCCTACCACCACGGCCAGTAGTGGTGCCGGTGTGCACGGAGGAAGTAGCAGTCAGCCAGTGAGGAGTAGCGGGGGCAAAGTTTCCTACTCGGCGGTGTGGCAATTTTTCGTCAAGCCGCCCGAGGAAGTAAACGTAGCCGTATGTCGACTATGTGGCCAGAAAGTCAAGCGTGGCCAGGGGGCCAATGTTGGGACTACAGCGTTGCGTCAGCATATGCAGCGTCGCCATTCGGTGGCCTGGGAAAACCGTGATAAAGATACGGCGGTTCTGCCTGCCCCAGCCCCCGCTCCATCACCCGCTCCGTTACTTGCTCCGTCACCCGACGTCAATCGCCCTCTATCAGTCAGTCAAGGCTCCAACACCTCTGCTGAGGGGAGTTGTCGCTCGTTGGCATCTTCCGCTCGTTCAGATGCTCCTTCTCCTGCTACTCCTCTTCACGGATTCCGTCAGCAGTCTTTCTTGGAATCCGTTTCCAAGAGACAACAGTTTGCGAGCACGCACCCGACGGTGCAGAAGCTGAACGTCCTCCTGTCCAAGTTGCTGGTGCTGCAGTCCCTCCCTTTCCAAGTGGTGGACTCAGCACCTTTCCGAGAAATGATGGCTTGTGCCGAGCCGCGGTGGAGAGTGCCAAGCCGGCATTTCTTCGCCAAAAAGGCAGTGCCAGCCCTGCATTCACATGTAGAAGAGATGGTGGGCCAGTCTTTGAGCATGTCGGTCTCTGCCAAAGTGCACGGCAGCGCCGACGTGCGGAGCTGTAACTACGGTCAGGGACAGTACATGTCATTTACGGCCCACTGGGTGAACGTGGTGCCGGCACAGCCGCACCAGCAACTTGGACAGGTCACGCCGCTTTTGCCTCCACGTTTGCACGTCCTTGGTCCAGCAAAGATGTCCGCCTCTACCACCTCTTCTTCCGCCGTGTCCTCAGCCGCCACCCCCGTGCCAAGTCCCATTACCCGACCGGCATATCACATGTGCAGGGCGCAACGGTGTCACGCTGTGCTGCACCTGGTATGCCTTGGCGAACGTAGTCACACAGGGGAGGAACTTCTGAGTGTAATGAACAGAGAAATCGACAGATGGCTGTCTCCGCGCAAACTGAAAATCGGAACCATGTTGACCGACAACGGAAAGAACATGGTGTCTGCTCTGCGTCAAGGAAGGTTGTGCCATGCGCCATACATGGCTCACGTGTTCAATCTGGTTGTCAAGCGGTTCCTAAAATCCACCATCCCACTGCAAGACATCCTTAAAATGTCACGTAAACTTTGCATGCATTTCAGCCATTCCTACACCGCAAAGCACACCCTCCTTGAGCTGCAGCGGCAGAACGGAATTCCACAGCATCACCTGATCTGCAACGTTGCAACAAGGTGGAATTCAACCCTACATATGTTAGACCGCCTTTACGAACAGCGAAAGGCCATCACCGATTTCCTGATGTTACAAGCGGATAAAGGTACTCCCCTGTGTAACTTAGATGTCAGCCATTGGCAGCTCATGCGTGACACCTGCCGCTTGCTGAGGCCCTTTGAGGAGGCCACGCTATTCGTGAGTCGGCAGGACTATGGGATGAACGACGTCATTCCTCTGTTGCACGTCCTGGAACAAATGCTGTTAACAATGGCTGGTCAGGGTGCGGTAGACATGGCGCACAGATCTCAACGCCACATGACCCCTGTGGGGGCAGGACAGGAAGAAGAGGAGGAGGTAGAGGAGGACATTGGTGCTCAGGAATTATTGAGTGAAATGGGTGGTTTTTCCACTCAGCGGACAGGAGTGGAGGAGCAGGAGCATCTGGTAGAGGAGGAGACAGAGGACCCAGACGCACCGTGGCAGTATGCTGTGGAGATGGAGGCAGGGAGTCCCTCGCATTCCTTGGCACAAATGGCCCATAGCATGCTCGGTTGCTTGCGTAGCGACAGCCGAATAATAACCATCAGACAGAGGGATGACTTTTGGCTGTCCACCTTGTTGGACCCTCGCTACCATTCAAAAATGGTGGCCTTTTTCACACCTGCTGAGAGGGAGGCCAAAATAACATACTATAAAAACCACCTATGTAGTCAGTTGGTCTCTGCCTTTCTGCGCCAACGTCCATCCTCAGACACTGTGGGCCCTGTACGCTCGCGGGAATTGCTTTGTATATCTGTCGCCTTAGGGGCCGCTGTCTGGCGACATAATTTTTTGTCACTGTGTAGACATCTATTTATAGGCCGATGTTTGGCCACAAAAATATATTTAGTAATAACCTAGCCATTCAGGCCGCTCCCTGAACACCTCGGGAATTGCTTTGTATATCTGTCGCCTTAGAGGCCGCTGTCTGAACAGCTCATGAATTGCTTTCTATATGTGTCGCCTTTGAGGCCGCTGGCTGGACAGCTGATGAATTGATTTGTATATATGTACTTATTGTCCGCTGTCCGGACAGCTCATGAATTACTTTTTGTATATAGCCTTCCAAACCACTGTCAGAATAAGTCATGATATTCATGCCGTGTATAGCCTTATAGGCCAATGGTCAATCAAGTCATGATTGTTATAGTGTGTATAGCCTTATAGGCCGCTGTCTTTACAACTTTATAATTCCATGCAGTATATATAATTCCATGCAGTATATAGCCCTATCGGCCACTTTCTGGCATCCAGTTGCTGTAGCCCCCATCACCACACTGTGCCACGGGCCCCTGTACCGCCTTCTCATACTGCTGCCAGATCCATCCTCTGCCATGTGCGTCTTTGTCGTCTGCTCACGCTGCTGGGTTCCAGTTTTAAACCTAGGCCTGTGTATGGCTTCCGAATACTGCTGCCTCCACCGCCACCCTGCGCCATGTGCCTCTGTCGTCTGCTCACGCTGCTGACGGCTTCCGCTTTTTAAACTAGTCCTGTGTATGTCTTCCGAATACTGCTGCCTCCACCGCCACCCTGCGCCATGTGCCACTTTCGGGTCTCCTCACACTGCTGCCAGGTCCATACTGATTCATGGCCCCCTGTACCGGCTCCTCATGAACGTGGTTCAGCGGGTTTGCATCACTTAACGGCAAATCGTTGACAAATGCTGGGACGTTCAGTGTTGTGCGCATTAAGCCAGACACCAAAAGGGCAGCACAGACCTGTTATTACTCGCTCAAGCATGGCTGAACAAAACCAGTCTCTACCACAAATTGGACCCAGACCTGCCCAGGGTCTCGTAACTAGATTGCACGGAGGAGTAGAGTCCGTTATCGGAATTAAATAGACAAAACGCCACACCAAAAAGAGTGGCCATTTCCAACACTTATTCCAGAAAGAGGAACAACCCGTTTCATATACGGCCCGTAGACGTTTCACGTCTGCCACATTCAGTCGATTTAAGACGCAAGCTCCACTTCCTGTGGTCTCTGACCGTTGATATACCTTTAAGTGTCAGCTTTGAAGCTATATTCCCTCCGGAGCACTGACACTGGTGCCCTTCCGTCAACATGCCTTTAAGTTTCAGTTTTCAACCATATTCCCCACAGAAGCCAAACTCGTGGGTATCCCAGAAGCTGCTCAGCGGGTCAGGGCAATAAAGCTCCCGGTTCGCAGGTTGTTCCGTCTTATGGATGGAAGTACGACGGTATATGATCTTCTTCGCACCCACGGCATTACCTCATAGAATCTCTGCATTGCATCTGCAATCACAACGCTGACTTCCCGGATCGCCACTCAGCCATTGGACTCTTGATAGTCGTCTCCCCACACTGCTGCTGGGGGGACTTTTTAACCTAGGCCTGTGTATGGCCTTCAATTGAAGCTGCTTCCGCTCCGCCACTCTGCCATTGGACTCTTGATAGTCGTCTCCCCACGCTGCTGCTGGGGGGACTTTTTAACATAGGCCTCTGTATGGCCTTTAATTGAAGCTGCTTACGCTCCGCCACTCTGCCATGGGCCTCTTGGGTATCCCAGAAGCTGCTCAGCGGGTCAGGGCAATAAAGCTCCCGGTTCGCAGGTTGTTCCGTCTTATGGATGGAAGTACGACGGTATATGATCTTCTTCGCACCCACGGCATCACCTCATAGAATCTCTGCATTGCATCTGCAATCACAACGCTGACTTCCCGGATCGCCACTCAGCCATTGGACTCTTGATAGTCGTCTCCCCACACTGCTGCTGGGGGGACTTTTTAACCTAGGCCTGTGTATGGCCTTCAATTGAAGCTGCTTCTGCTCCCCGCCACTCTGCCATTGGACTCTTCATAGTCGTCTCCCCACACTGCTGCTGGGGGGACTTTTTAACATAGGCCTCTGTATGGCCTTCAATTTAAGCTGCTTACGCTTCGCCACTCTGCCATGGGCCCCTGTACCGCCTCCTCTTGCTGCTGCCAGGTCCAGAGTGTGTCATGGGTCCCTGTACGGCCTCCCATTGCTGCTGACTTCATCGCCAGACTCTGCCATGTGCCACTTTCAGGTCTCCTTACACTGTTGGTGGGTTCCATTTTGTGATAGGGTGCTGTATGGCCTTCCATTGCTGCTGCCTCCACCGCCACCCTGCGCCATGTGCCTCTGTCGTCAGCTCACGCTGCTGACGGCTTCCGCTTTTTAACCGAGGCCTGTGTTTGGCTTCCGAATACTGCTGCATCCACCGCCACCCTGCGCCATGTGTCTCTGTCGTCTGCTCATGCTGCTGACGGCTTCCGCTTTTTAACCTAAGCCTGTGTATGGCTTCAGAATAATGCTGCCTACACCGCCACCCTGCGCCATGTGCCTCTGTCATCTGCTCACGCTGCTGCCAGGTCCATACTGATTCATGGCCCCCTGTACCGGCTCCTCATGAACGTGGTTCAGCGGGTTTGCATCACTTAACGGCAAATCGTTGACAAACGCTGGGACGTTCAGTGTTGTGCGCATTAAGCCAGACACCAAAGGGCAGCACAGACCTGTTATTACTCGCTCAAGCATGGCTGAACAAAACCAGTCTCTACCACAAATTGGACCCAGACCTGCCCAGGGTCTCGTAAGTAGATTGCACGGAGGAGTAGAGTTCGTTATTGGAATTAACTGTGAGGGACTTTTAAACCTAGGCCTGTGTATGGCCTTCAATTGAAGCTGCTTCTGCTCCGCCACTCTGCCATTGGACTCTTGATAGTCGTCTCCCCACGCTGCTGCTGGGGGGACTTTTTAACATAGGCCTCTGTATGGCCTTCAATTTTAGCTGCTTACGCTCCGCCACTCTGCCATGGGCCCCTGTACCGCCTCCTCATGCTGCTGCCAGGCCCGTAATCTGCCATGGTCCCCCGTACCGACTCCTCATGCTGCTGCCAGGCCCGTAATCTGTCATGGGCCCCTGTACCGCCTCCTCATGCTGCTGCCAGGTCCAGAGTGTGTCATGGGTCCCTGTACGGCCTCCCATTGCTGCTGTCTCCATCGCCACACTCTGCCATGTGCCACTTTCAGGTCTCCTCACACTGCTGGTGGGTTCCATTTTGTCATAGGGTGCTGTATGGCCTCCCATTGCTGCTGCCTCCACCGCCACACTGTGGCTCCACACTCTGGTTTTGGCCCCGTGACTGCCCAAATGAGTGAAGTGTGCGGTGATTCTAAGATCGACGGCACTCATCTGCATGTCATACTGACTGACAGTATTATTTCTCTTTCCCAGCAGACTCCAAGGGCATTTAAATTAAAGGTACAGTGTTCTGCACTAATATAAAGGCTCTCTGAAGCCTAGAAACACCCTTTTTATAAGTTAAATTCGCAGCGAATATATTCGGCTTGAAGCGAATTTATTTGGCGAATTCGGCGAATCAGCCGAACCGAATTTTTGAATAATTCGCTCATCTCTAGTCCTGACCAAAGGAACCTCAAATCACACAACCTCAGATTGACCTTAATTGAATCCTCTTGTTTGCCTTCAAATCCTCCATCTCTAGAAGAATACTGCCCTCTCCTGTCCTACAACCTGAAAACTGGATCCCCAATAGATAGAGTTCCTATTCCTTTTCCCCTTCCTTTCCTCTTTCCCCTTCCTTTTCCCTTTTCTTTCCTTTCCCCTTCATTTCCCCTTTTCTTTACCTCTTCCTTTCCCCTTTCATTTCCCCTTTCCTTTTCCTTTCCCTTTCCTTTTCCCTTCCCCCTTTCCTTTGATCACATGATCGGGACCTCACACAGAGGTCCCGTACAGCGATCGGTGTTCCGCTGTGTACGGAGGGCTCCCAGTCCAAAAGGGCGGGCGCCATTTATGAATGGCAACCCACTACTGCACTGCCCCCGCCTGGCCATTTATATACATGGGCCGGATGGGAAGTGGCCATGCTCCGGACGAATTTTGTTATAAATAAATAAAATCCCTTTTATGGAACGTTCGTTTGGTTTGTAAAATGGTTCAAGGAGACAAATTGAAGATAATTTTTGATTGCATGGATGAGAAAATTCAAAGGATCGGGTTGGGATTTTTTTTCTCTTGTTTCTTATCCAGTTTAACAAGGTTCTAACCGTTGACCTAATGTGGTCCGGTTTTGTATTGTATACGAAACGTTCATAAAATAAAACGTTTACGTTTTATTCATTGGCATGGCAAAAATTAAGAGCTCTGGAATGTAATTCGATGACTCCACGAATGCTATGACAACCAATTTTTTCAGAAGGTTTGAATGAAAATCCAACCACATATGGCCAGCTTTAGGGCTCGATCACACCAGCCTCTATGGGTTGCATTGAGCAGCTCTGGTCAAAGCCGTCCCAACACATATACAAGGCAATCTTGCCTTATGTCCTATTACTTCAATAGGTTTGAGCTAATAAAAAAAAGGGACATGTTACATTTTTTGCGCAAGGCACTATGATGCTCTATAATTAAACATTTAAACACACTAGCACAAAGAGTTAAAAACATTTTAAATTTAAAAAAACTTAAGCGTTAAAAAAAAAGAAAAGAAAAGCCCAGTGGTGTTTTTTTTGGGTCATGCTAATTATGCGCACATTAACGCAAGTCCGCTGACGTAATTGAGCCTTTAATTATTGAGCCTATAATTATATTTTAATTAAATAAAAAAAATTAAAGTAATAAAAAAAAAAACAGCTGTAAACAGAAATGTTTAATTTGTTTATTTTTTAAATGTTAGAAAGTTAAAGATGAATTGTAAAAAAAATGTGTGCATTATTTCTTGGCAATTTGTAATTTTTTTTTAAAAAAGGAGGAATATAATTTTCACTGGTAAGTAAAAAAAAATACAAAATTTATAAAAAGACCATTTTTCTCAGAATCCTCCTCACCTCCCCGGTCAGCAGGTAGATGATCTCCAGGGTGAGCCGTAATATCCTCTCCGTCAGGTAGGTGCAGTTTGCCTCCATTGCTCGCAACTCTCTTCTATTCACTTCCAGCAACAATATTGCCCATCCCCCCCTGATGATCAGCATCATGGGTAGAAGGCAGGATCTTCTGTGATTGGGTGTGCTCAACCATGTTATTGTAGCCCAGTGGGATCCATCTGCCTTCTGGGCTACAACAAAATGGCAGAGGCTATCCAATCACCAAAAAGTGTGTATTTTACCCATGATGCTGAGTTTTGGGGGATGGGCTGCAGGAGTGAGTGCAATAGAGTGCAAGCTATGGAGCCAAACTGCAGCAACCTGACAGAGAGGATATTACGGCTCACCCTGGAGATCATCTACCTGCTGACAGGAGAGGTGAGGGGGATTCTGGGAGCACCGCAAACACATTTTATTTATTTTTTTATCGCTGATATCTACCTAAAAAAAATAACTTTTCCACACTTTAATTTCAAAGATGATCAGCAGAAAATTGCTAGTACAAATTTTTCTCATTTCTAGTGTTTATACCTTTACATTTTAATTATTGTTACATTTTGTTTTATTTTTCTTATTTTGTTACATATTTTAATTTTTTTTTACATTTGTATTGTCACATTTTATTACTGTTACAATTTTTCTTACATTTTTATTATTGTTACTTTTAATTTAATTTGTATTATTATTACATTTTGTTTCATTTTTTTTATATTATTACATTTCTTTGTTACATATTTTTTAGTTTTTGTTACATTTTTTTTTTTTTTGTGTAATTGTTTAATGAGTTATCAAAGAACTTTATTTTTCTGCCCACAAATACATACATTTTTGGATATATTGTTAAAATGGACAATTGGCCCAAGAAGATACATTTGTACAGAATGGGTGGCTTTTTTGTACTGCAAGTGGGACATTTTTAACAGTGCGGCATTGTTTACTATTTGTAGAGAATCATTTTAATAATGACAGTGATATTCATGCATGCAAGTTTTAATTTAAAAAAAAAAAAACAGTAAAAAAAAAAAAAAAAAAAAATATATATATATATATATATATATATAATTATTATTATAATACAGGATTTATATAGTGCCAACAGTTTGCTCAGAGCTTTACAATATAACGGGAGACAATACAGCAACAATACAGTTCAATACAAGAGGGTTAGGAGCAGGGGCGGACTGACAACTCATGGGGCCCCCGGGCAATAGGGGATCATGGGGCCCCTGTGTCCTTGCCCACATTCAAAAAAAGCCTATAAAAGGTACCAGGGGTATTTCATGGGGCCCCCTACTGACCCCGGGCCCTCGGGCAGTGCCCGAATGCTCGAATGGTCAGTCTGCCCCTGGTTAGGAGGGCCCTGCTCCTTGGAGCTTACAATCTACACACACCACATGGAAACTTTTGTTTGAAGGAGTATCCTTCTAAGCCCCTACCAGATTTAGCACCTCCTCGAGGCCCGGAGTAGCACATCACATATGTCCTCAAATCTTCCAGATCAATATCAACTAGCCGGCCCATATGACCCCTATACCACACCAATGGCCACACAGTGCCCAGTCCATGGCTAACATCAGGACTTTTCCCAAGCTTGACAGGTTCCCTCCAGATGACCAAACACCACCACCCCAGGAGTAGAACCCCCAACTAGGCCTTAAAATACAAGGACAAAATGGGAGCCATATGAGCAACTTCTTTGATTGGAAATGTATATATTAATTTCTAATCCACTTCCACAGGATAACATTGTTGCGAAAAAGACATCAGGAGATGGACAGGACTTCATCATGGTTCCTCTATACTCCTTACTGCTTCCAGAGAGAAATGATGACAAAAAGATTTTAGAAGCCACCTCCAAGATAACTGAGCTTCTGACAGGAGAGGTGAGCAGTGCCGGGAATTCTGGGACATTCTCCAGTAACAGACAAGGGATGTGTCTGGATGGTGACTGTATCATTGTGTGTGTCAGGTTCCTATAAGGTCTCAGGAGGTCTCCATGGAGGAATGGAGGTACAAGGATGACATAATGGAGGACCACCAGGCTGTTACATCACCAGGTTAGAGGAGACTTTATTGTAAAGGAGAGAGCAGTACGGAGGGTCCACCTAGATCCCCCATCATCTGATAAACACATAGAAACAATGGATTCAGTCTGTGCGTCTTTTTCCTACAGATGGATCCAGTAATGGGAACCCACCAGAGAGATGTCCCCGTCCTCTGTATTCCCGGGACTCCACACAGGAAGGTCACACCATCCCCCACCATCATCAGGTTGAAGATTTACAATCATTGGTAGTTACATTATACTCTGCACAGTAATGGCATTTTTACTATTATATTTAATTTCAGAGTAGAAATATGAGCAACATTCCTATTAAAGAAGAGGTCAAAGAAGAAGACGATGGTGGTATGGAAGAGGAGTATTTAGAAGGACACACGGATGTCAGGAGGGAGAATCAGCCGCCCCTCATGCCACCTGGTAAGAGATGACCAACTTGTTAAAGAAAGCAGTACGGAGGGTCCACCTAGATCCCCCATCATCTGATAAACACATAGAAACAATGGATTCAGTCAGTGTGTGTGTTTCCTACAGATGGATCCAGTCATGGGAACCCACCAGAGAGATGTCCCCGTCCTCTGTATTCCCAGGATTCCACACAGGAAGGTCCCACCATCCCTCACCATCATCAGGTAGATGGATCCAGTAATGGGAACCCACTAGAGAGATGCCCAAGTCTTCTATGTTCTCAGGATCCCACACAAGATGATCACACCATCCCTCACCATGATCAGGTAGAATATTGAACATTATTGATAGTAACATTATGACCTGTACATTGGCTTCATTTTTACTATTTTACATTGACTGTTAGAGTGGAAATTTGCACAATATTCCAATTAAAAAAGAGATAAAAGAGGAAGAAGAGGAGGAGGAGGGTGTTACAGAGGAGCTGGACTGTGTAGAAGGACACAAGGATCTCTACAAGGGCCTCATGATGGACAATCAGCCGCCCCTCACATCACTGGGTAAGAGGAGACTTTTTTGTAATGGAGAGAGCAGTACGGAGGGTCCACCTAGATCCCCCATCATCTGATAAACACATAGAAACAATGGATTCAGTCAGTATGTGTGTTTCCTACAGATGGATCCAGTAATGGGAACCCACCAGAGAGATGTCCCCGTCCTCTGTTTTCCCGGGTTTCCACAGATCGCACCATCCCTCACTATAACCAGGTAGGTGGTTGTGAAGATGTCGAACTCAAGCCTTGTTCTAAACTTGAATCAATTTTTTTTTCTCCTATGTCGTCTCAGAATAATAGTGCTGAAAATATTTTAGGGTGAAGAAGTGATGGGTATAAAAATTATGGTTAAAGAGGAAGAAGAGACGCATGTAATGGGTGATCAGCTGAATATAGAAGAAGATCAAATGATGGCGACCATTACCAAGGAGGAATCTTCTCTAGGTATTATACACACACAATTTAGCACTTAACATTTTCATTTTAATTCATTAAGTTTTGGATAGGCAGTTGGACCGTTAGCTAACGTGCCCAACAAATAAGGTGGAGGTATTGTACACCATGTCTTCATACAAATGTCCAGGCCTCACCGCATGTATATAATCATTGTATTTACACTCCCTCATGCTTCCAGAAAATTCTGATGTACATCGCATAAAGGTCTGTTTCCATTCCTTATTCATGTTCCCAACAAAGGAGGTGGAGATACTGTACATTACATGAAGGGTCCATCTGCACTCTCAATGTAATGTCAAATACCAAACAAACGAAGTGAAGGTATTGTACACCATATGAAAGGTCCATCTCCGTTCCTGAATATAACGTCATGTTCCCCACAAATGAGGAGGAGATACTGGACACCATATGAAAGGTTCATCTCCATTCCTCAATATAACGTCATGTTCCCAACAAATGAGGAGGAGATACTGGACACCATATGAAAGGTCCATCTCCATTCCTCAATATAACGTCACGTTCCCAACAAATAAAGCCAATAGATGTCTATCTTTCTTTTTGTGATAACAATATCATCCGTGTATTGATTCCCTGACCCAGTGTGCTATTGTTGATTTGGCTGCATTGTGGATTTTTTCCCAACAGGTGGAGACAATGGCTGGGATACCTCAAAAGGACATCTTATTTTATCTCCTGAAGATAATGACATGGCCCAAAATTCTCCAGAAGTAAGCATTAGTACTCGAAATATACATCAGAAGACACAGTCAAGAAAGTGCTCATTTTCTTGTACGGAGTGTGGGAAAGGTTTCAATGGGAATCACGCTCTTCTAAATCACCAGCGAACCCACACCAACGAGCGCCCATTTTCTTGTCCGGATTGTGGCAAACGCTTCAAAGTTAAATTCTGTCTTGATCGACACGTGAAACTTCATGAAAATAACGATTCACTGTCCTGTTTAGAGTGTGGCAAGTCATTTGAAAAGAAATACGACCTCCTCGTCCATCAGAGGAGCCACGCTGGCAAGGAGGTCTTTCCTTGCACGGAATGCAAAAAAACGTTCTTAAAAAAATATGACCTGGCTGTCCACCTGAGAACCCACTCAGGAGAAAAGCCCTACTCATGTTCTGAGTGCAGCAAGTCATTCAAAAATAGACGAGACCTCGTTCCACACCAGAGGATCCACACCGGGGAAAAGCCCTTCTCGTGTTCTGAGTGCGGAAAGTCTTTTACCCACAAATCTCAACTCAAAACGCACCAGATAGTCCACACCGGTGAGAAGCCCTTTTCCTGTTCTGAGTGCGGCAAATCCTTCCCCAGTAAAGGGAACCGTGATAAACACATGAGGATTCACACCGGCGAAAAACCGTTTTCCTGTTCAGATTGCGGCAAATGTTTTGCGCAGAAAGTGACGCTAATCATCCACCAGAGGACACACACCACATGAAAAATCATCTGGTGCCATTTCTACCATTTCTTGGACTGAGGCTAATAGTCCAATACAGGTTAAGTAGTTTGGAAGGGTCAGCTGACCAAAAATGGAATATTTTAGTTTTTGGTGTTTTGGCTTGGTCTATATCTTGGATCTACGTTACTAGAGAAGTATTACTTTGATGCCCAGTCTTTTATTATGTTCTAATTTTGCCTTTTATCTGACAAGGTATTGCTGTCCTGACCAGTGCCCACCTGCCCTGAATCTCAGTAATCCAATTCAGAGGCGTATCTAGAAACTTCAAGGCCCTGGTGCAAGAATCCATGAAGGGCCCTCGGAGGTCCTTCCCTCCGAGACTGGCGACAGGACAGGGCCTTTTACTCCCAATAAAAGGTGAACTTTTTCACATGTTTCACAGTGGACTTCCTTTCTGCCGTCTTGGGGCCTCCCATGGTGGAGGAACGCCAAGTGTGACCTTTGCAACCCTGGTAGTTCCACCATTGATCTGATTATTTGGGACCCAACCTGTAATGCAGGAAGGAATTCTCAGAGGCAAACCCACTGCAGGCTCTTGGCCGTCTCTCAAGCTGGGTACACACAGGAATTATTATTTTTTTTTTGTTTAACAATGGGTCGAACGAAAAAAAACGGACAGATCCCTGCATCAACACAAGCAACGTTGAAGCAGGGATCCCTCTTGACTGCACTGTTGTATTCGGAAAAAACGGGGACCTACAAAACCTACAGACTTCCCTACAGAAAGTCTGATGTATTGAAGGGATATTACTAAGGGACCATTCTCACTTACGCATTGCAGGTCATTGGGGGGCCTTTTATATTGAATGGCTCTCCGGTGCACCAAATCACAGCCACCATGACACATTCAGGAAGCAGACCAACATGTGAGGAGCTCTTTGAAATCTCACCGCAGTGCATTACATCAAATACAAATTTCTACCTATGCCCGTGTCCCCATCGAGGGGATGGTCCTCTCAGACCAGAACTGAGGGGAAAACTCTACAACAAGGGCAACCGCGGGGTCTTGGGATATCCATCCTTTCTACATTTCATAATAACAGCCATAAAATAAAGTTCTCATTGGTAGACCACCAAGTGGCCTCTTGTTTCATATATATTGTTACCACTGATCACCATTAGGTGTTCTTCATCACCAACTCTGTGAGGTCTATATATTGGCACGTGGCCTTTGGAGAAGGATATGTGTTTTCTGATCTGACATGGTTAAAAATAAACCCGAGAACCCGAGAAATCTAGTCTGTAGGCCTTTGGTTGTCAGAGGGTACAGGTGCTTACCATGGGGAAATAGCAACTGAAGATGGTAGACAGTGACAAAAAAAAGAACTGCACAAAGGTGTCGGCTACAGATGAGAAAAATTGGAATGTCAAAGGAAAATGGGACTTTTTGCTAAAAATTTTATTTTTGTTTAATACGTTGGAGTCAATGGAGAAGGCAAAGTTAAAGGTTATCTCCGGGTCACTTTCACTTTGAATAGTTTTTTGTGGGGTAAGCACAGCACAGTGCAGGTCACTAATTAAAAAGTCTGGAAGGTCTGAAGTTGGATTACTTTTTAATGGGGTATTAAATTATACTAGCTGAGCCCCACACCAGCCTGCTCCTGGGAACCACACCAGCCTGCTCCTGAGCCCTATACCATCCTGCTCCTGGGAACCACACCAGCCTGCTCCTGAACCCCATACCAGCCTGCTCTGAGCCCCACACCAGCCTGCTCCTTTGCCCCACACCAGCCTGCTCCTAGGTCCCATACCGGCATGTTCCTGGGCCCCACACCAGCCTGCTCCTGGGCTACACACCAGCCTGCTCCTGGGCCCCACCACAGCCTGCTCCTGGGCCCCACAACAACCTTCTCCTGAACCCCACCCAGCATGCTCCTGGGCCCCACACAAGCCTGCTCCTGGGCTCCACACCAGGCTGCTCCTGGACCCCACACAATCCTGCTCCTGAGCCCCACACAAGCCTGCTCCTGAGCCCCATACCAGCATGCTCCTGAATCCCACACCAGCATGCTCCTGGGCCCCACACCAGCCTGCTTCTGGGCCTGCACAAGCCCGCTCCTGGGCCCCACACCGTCCTGCTCATGAGCCCCACACCGTCCTGCTCGAGCCCGACATCATCCTGCTCATGGGCACCACACCTGCCTGCTTCTGGGCCTGCACAAGCCCGCTCCTGGGCCCCACACCGTCCTGCTCGAGCCCCACACCGTCCTGCTCGAGCCCCACATCATCCTGCTCATGGGCACCACACCTGCCTGCTCCTATACGCCACACCAGCCTGTTCCTGAGCCCCACACCAGACTGTTCCTATGCCCCACACCAATCTGCTCCCATGCCCCACACCAGCATGCTCCTGAGCCCCACACCAGCCTGCTCCTATGCCCCACTCCAGCCTGCTCCTGAGCCCCCCAACCAGCCTGCTGCTATACTCATACATATTCTGAGGGATGAGAGGCAAAGAGACAGTATGCAACATAGGTGTTCAGGATGGTTTTCCTTGCTCTAGCCTGCAGGAGGAGACCCCTGTTGAGGAACCTTGTCCTCCTGGGCAGAGGTCTGGAGGAAACCCAGCCTGAAGACACAGAGATCCCAGCTAGGCTTAGATAGGGAGCTGACTTGCAAAGCCAGCTCAGGAATCTAGAGGGTCAAACCAGAGCTCACGGGATCCAGTGGGGAAGAAACTGTGGGAGAGAGCTGGTGTGAGCCTACATCTCTATCACCAGGAAGAGTCTGGAGAGATATCGGTCAAGAGGCAACCAATAATCTTGGTGGCTGAATGAATACAAGTCCCCTGAGCTGGAGTGTGGTACTTTTGGACTCTGAGTAAGGTACAGGTGGAGAGTCTATTGGACTTTGCTGGGAGAGTGCAGCCATTAGTTGTGCAATACAGCCAGGAGTTGTGCAAGACCATCAATAGTTGTGTAGAGCAACCAGACGTTTAGCAAGTCCTCAATTTTTAGTTCTGGGGTAACCCGGAACTATCCCTATCCAAGTTCACCGTCGCTCAGTAAAACCCAAAAAAAAGAAACCCCTAGAAGGCATCTTGAGCCAGAGTAGGAATGCTGAAAATGCTGTCTGCCTGGCTGTGTGCGCTCTAAAGGGGGAAATAGGCCCAAATCCACCTGGGACTCTTTCAAAAGATATAAAATAATGTAGCTTAGCAGCCGAGATGTGGTGACTACATTCATGTTCTTCTTTTCGGCTTTTTCCCCCTTGATCTTGTGAATAACACACTTCCTGTCCTAGGGTACTACGCTTACTCACACTACTGTATTTATGGAGGGAGCCATAGTCGTCTGGGCCCCACACCAGCCTACTCCTGAGTCCCACACCAGCCTGCTCCTGAGCCCCATACCAGCCTGCTCCTGAGCCACACAATAGCCTGCTCTCTGAACCCCTCACAAGCCTACTCCTGGGCCCCACACCAGCCTGCTCCTGAGCCCCATACCAGCCTGCTCCTGAGCCCCGCACCAGCCTTCTCCTGAGCCCCATACCAGCCTCCTCCTGAGCCACACAACAGCCTGCTCTCTGAACCCCTCACAAGCCTACTCCTGGGCCCCACACCAGCCTACTCCTGAGTCCCACACCAGCCTGTTCCTGAGCCCCACACCAGCCTACTCCTGAGCCTCCACACCAGCCTACTCCTGAGCCCCCACACCAGCCTGCTCCTGAGCCCCACACGAGCCTGCTCCTGAGCCCCACACCAGCCTACTCCTGAGTCCCACATCAGCCTGCTCCTGAGCCCCACACCAGCCTGTTCCTGAGCCCCACACCAGCCTACTCCTGAGCCCCACACAAGCCTGCTCCTGAGCCCCACACAAGCCTGCTCCTGAGCCCCACACTAGCCTGCTCCTGAAACCTTACCAGCCTGCTCCTGAGCCACACACAAGCCTGCTCCTGAGCCACACACCAGCCTGCTCCTGAGCCCCACACCAGCCTGTTTCTGAGCCCCACACAAGCCTACAAGGCTACAAATGCCTCACCCTCTCTTCACCTCTATTACGGCGTGGTGTGGGGAATTTGTAGTTTACAGGTAACAGCTCGGAAGGAAGATGCACTTTGCGATTCCAGTTCAGATCAACAGATATTTTCTGTACTTGCCAAAAATGTTCCTAACCCCAAAAAGGAAAAGGAATGCAGCTGATACAATTAGAGACGGGTTAGCTGCCACATATAGCATTTTATTTTGGGGTTCAGCTATCCTTTAAAATTTGTTAATACAAGTGAATGGATGGACGCCAATGTGTAGGAATGGCCTCAGCCACCGTTCTGGCCACACCTCTGACTCGTTTTGTCTCGCCCATTGGGGCTCAGTGGCAGAGACCTCTGTGACCAAGCCCAGGTGGGCGGGGTGAAACACATCAGTGGGCATGGCCAGAATGCCGGCTGAGGTCATTCTTTTACATTGGATTCCTGGGGTCGGTTGAGTAGCATCCATCCTTTCACTTGCATTGGCTGATACTGGAATCGCTCTGTGACCAAGCCCAGGTGGGGGGGGGGGGGTGAAATGCATCAGAGGACATGGCCAGAATGGTGGCTGAGGTCATTCCTCAACATTGGACTCCAGGGTCGGTTGAGTAGCGTCCATCCTTTCACTTGTATTGGCTGACACTGGAATCGCCCGGACTCACGCTCCCTTCTTCTCACTTGCTGGTGGGGTGACTCTTTTTCCTTCCATCCATAGCTTGAAGTGACGTTACAAGGTATCTCCTCACGAAAGACGTCATCAAGATATTCGCCAAACTAGGCTGGCCATAACCCAGTAGAACGTCATTGGGAAATGTACGTTTTTGGAACGTTCCTTTAAATTTTCTAAGAATGGAGTCAAATCAATTATGGCTTCCAACGGTGGTCATGGGAACATTCCAAGGAGCACCACGGGAAATCTTTCTCGAAGGAACAAATCTCTAACAGTAAATGTGGTTTCCAATTGGGAATTTCCATTCATTTCAAACACATGAAATTTTCGAGTACTTTTGACATTCGGTCGAGTGGACATCTTCCAGTGTAAATCCAACTTTTGGACCTACGAGGGGCTGACAACGATCTGCACCCGCCAAACAGATGGATGGAAAATGGGTTCAATGTGACATTTTTGTTCATTGGTCGGTTTGCTGTCACCTCCCTGGATGATGTCCGTATCTTTTCAGATACTCTGCAGGAGCGTTGTCAGTATGTTGATATCATTCTGTAATGAGTTGGAAGGCATCTGCTATACATGAAATTAGAAAAAGGTGGGTTTCAGCCATGCCAGATCCAGTTGTTGGGCTACATTGTTCCTCCAGAATAGATTTTAAAAACAAATTGTAGTGAGCACTCTTAAATGCATGCAGCAGCTTGAACACTCCAGGTAACCACAATACCTTCAAAATATGTATATATAAATGTAAATAATAACAGTGCAGCGCTCAAAATGAATTATAGGCAGTATAAAGTCTATGCGATCTCCGCAGTGTTGTCTGGATGTAATGAAGACTTCCAGAATTTTACTGCTTCAACTAATAGCAATGCGCACTCACCAGAAACGCATGGATTATGCGCATGTTGGAATAATCATCCCAGATATTAGATCCATCGAAGACCAAGTGGTGGGCATCCCTCTCACGGTGGGCCATCAGAGACTCCAAATCAGGTCCAGAGATCCCCTTAAGGTCAGTCAGGTAATCCACACTGATAGTAATGATCCCTCCTCTGGATGGTATAGGCACCTTCTCTGTGGGGGTAATAGCTTCACATAGGAGCCCCAAAAAACAGGTGCCAGAGATAGTGTAGTATGTTCTTGAATAAATTTTATTAATCAATAGCAAAACAGGGCAGTATGCACATCACAACACTGGTTAGAAGTGAAAAAACAGCAGTGCTGATCCCAATAAAGATGGCCGCCGGGCCTCCTCGTGGCTCCGGCGGTGAAATGACGTCACACTCTGCACAGCTCCTCCTTAGGCCTTTCGTGCTACAGGCACATCATCAGAGGGGAGGCTGTACGGATTATTCCTCCAGAATAATTGAGCATTGACCCTGGTCAGATCAATGTAGCTGAGAAGTGGCCGGTCCCGGGAATTTGGTGGATTGCTGGAATTTTTTGGAAAACTCATAAAGGACATCTCTAGAGTAATAGCACCAATTACCGACCTACCAAGATGAGGGGATATGTTAATAGTCACCCGAAGCACAGGCTACCTTTACTAGAATAAAGACTTCCTTTCTGTACCCATATTACATTTAAATCCTAACTCTTATTGTAGTGTGGCTGCCTCCTCCCTCTGACTCCATTGATGGGGCACTATTCCTTCCACTGACATCAATGATGGGACATTATTCCTCCCACTGACACCAATGATGGAGCACTATTCCTTCCACTGACATCAATGATGGGACATTATTCCTCCCACTGACACCAATGATGGAGCACTATTCCTTCCACTGACATCAATGATGGGACATTATTCCTCCCACTGACACCAATGATGGAGCACTATTCATTCCACTGACATCAATGATGGGGCACTATTCCTCCCTCTGACACCAATGATGGGGCACTATTCCTCCCTCTGACACCAATCATGGGGCACTATTCCTCCCTCTGACACCAATGATGGGGCACTATACTTCCCATTGACACCAATGATGGGGCACTATTCCTCCCTCTGACACCAATGATGGGGCACTATTCCTCCCTCTGACACCAATGATGGGACATTATTCCTCCCACTGACACCAATGATGGGGCACTATTCATCCAAATGACATCAATGATGAGTTACTAATACTCCCACTGACACATGATGGTGTGCTATTCCTCCCACAGACACTAATGAAGGGGCACTATTCCTCTCTCTGACGCCATCAATGGGACACTATTACTCCTACTGACACAATAATGAGGCACTATTCCTCCCACAGACATCAGGAATGGGGCACTATTCCTGCCACTGACACTAATGATGGGGCTTTTTTCCTCCCACTGACACCAATGATGGGACACTATTCCTCCCACTAATTTCAATGGTGGGGCACTATTCCTCCCACTGACACCAATGGTGGGGCACTATTCCTCCCACTGACACCAATGATGGGGCACTATTCCTCCCACTGATACCAATGATGGGATACTATTCCTCCCACAGACACCAATGATGGGGCACTATTCCTCCCACTGACACCAATGATGGGGCACTATTCCTCCCACTGACACCAACGGTGGGGCACTATTCCTCCCACTGATACCAACGATGGGGCACTATTCCTCCCAATGACACCAATGATGGGGCACTATTCTTCCCAGTGACACCAATGATGGGGCATTATTCCTTCCACTAATATCAATGGTGGGGCACTATTCCTCACACTGACACCAATGATGGGGCACTATTCCTTCCACTAATATCAATGGTGGGGCACTATTCCTTCCACTGATACAAACGATGGAAAACTATTCCTATGTAAGCCATGTCTGTGGTAACACAGGTGAACAGCTGGAGGGGTCCAAGGCCCAAAGACACAGGGGGCTGCCCCACTGCAACTGCAGTACACTAGTAGCAATCGGGAAGGTGCTCACCCTCATTAGCTGGGTCTTCTAGAGAAGCTGCTTGCTATTGATGAGGCACTAATACTCCCACTGACACCAATGATGGGGCACTATCCCTCCCACTGACACAAGTGATGGGCGCTATCCCTCCCTGACACCAGTGATGGAAAACAATTCCTCTCACTGACACCAATGATGGGACACTAGTCTTCCCCCTGACACCAGTGATGGGGCACTATTCCTCCCACTGACACCAATGATGGGGCACTATTCCTCCCACTAACACAAGTGATGGGGCGCTATCCCTCCCTCTGACACCAGTGATGGAAAACAATTCCTCACAACAATGTCCAATGATGAGACACTAGTCTTCCCCCTGACACCAGTGATGGGGCACTATTCCTCCCACTGACACTAGTGATGGGGCACTATTCCTCCAACACCAGTGATGGAAAACAATTCCTTTCACTGACACCGATGATGGGACACTATTCCTCCCACTGACACCAATGATGGGACACTATTCCTCCCACTGCCACCAATGATGGGGCACTATTCCTCCCACTGCCACCAATGATGGGACACTATTCCTCCCCCTGACACCAGTGATGGGGCACTATTCCTCCCACTGACATCAGTGATGGGGCACTATCCCTCCCACTAACACCAGTGATGGAAAACAATTCCTCTCACTGACACCAATGATGGGACACTATTCCTCCCACTGACACTAATGATGGGGCACTATTCCCTGCACTGATACCAATGATGGGACACTATTCCTCCCACTGACACCAATGATGGGGCACTATTCCTCCCACTGACACCAATGATGGGACACTATTCCCCGCAATAACACCAATGATTGGACACTATTCCTCTCACTGATACCCATGATGGGGCACTATTCCTCCCACTGACACCAATGATGGGACACTATTCCTCCCACTGACACCAATGATGGGGCACTATTCCCCGCACTAACACCAATGATGGGACACTATTCCTCTCACTGACACCAATGATGGTGAACTATTCCTCCCTCTGACACCAATGATGGGACATTATTCCTCCCACAGACACCAATGATGGGGCACTATTCCTCCCACTGACACCAATGATGGGGCACTATTCCTCCCACTTACACCAATGATGGGGCACTATTCCTCCCACTGATACCAATGATGGGGCACTATTCCTCCCACTGACACCAATGATGGGGCACTATTCCTCCCACAGACACCAATGATGGGGCACTATTCCTCCCACTGATACCAACGATGGGGCACTATTCCTCCCACTGACACCAATGATGGGGCACTATTCCTCCCACTGACACCAGGAATGGGGCACTATTCCTTCCACTGACACTAATGAAGGGGCACTATTCCTCTCTCTGACACCATCAATGGGGCACTATTCCTCTCTCTCTGACACCATCAATGGGGCATTATTACTCCTACTGACACAAGTGATGGGGCGCTATCCCTCCCTCTGACACCAGTCATAGGGCACTATTCCTCCCCCTGACACCAGTGATGGGGCACTATTCCTCCCACTGACACCAGTGATGGGGCACTATCCCTCCCACTGACACCAACGATGGAAAACAATTCCTCTCACTGACACCAATGATGGAACACTATCCCTCCCACTGACACCAATGATGGGACACTATTCCTCCCACTGATATCAACGATGGAGCACTATTCCTCCCACTGACACCAATGATGGGGCACTATTCTTCCCACTGACACCAATGATGGGGCACTATTCCTCCCACTAATATCAATGGTGGGGCACTATTCCTCGCACTGACACCAATGATGGGGCACTATTCCTTCCACTAATATCAATGGTGGGGCACTATTCCTCCCACTGATACAAACGATGGAAAACTATTCCTATGTAAGCCATGTCTGTGGTAACACAGGTGAACAGCTGGAGGGGTCCAAGGCCCAAAGACACAGGGGGCTGCCCCACTGCAACTGCAGTACACTAGTAGCAATCGGGAAGGTGCTCACCCTCCTTAGCTGGGTCTTCTAGAGAAGCTGCTTTCTATTGATGAGGCATTAATACTCCCACTGACACCAATGATGGAGCACTATTCCTTCCACTGATACAAACGATGGAAAACTATTCCTATGTAAGCCATGTCTGTGGTAACACAGGTGAACAGCTGGAGGGGTCCAAGGCCCAAAGACACAGGGGGCTGCCCCACTGCAACTGCAGTACACTAGTAGCAATCGGGAAGGTGCTCACCCTCATTAGCTGGGTCTTCTAGAGAAGCTGCTTGCTATTGATGAGGCATTAATACTCCCACTGACACCAATGATGGGGCACTATTCCTCCCACTGACACAAGTGATGGGGCGCTATCCCTCCCTGACACCAGTGATGGAAAACAATTCCTCTCACTGACACCAATGATGGGACACTAGTCTTCCCCCTGACACCAGTGATGGGGCACTATTCCTCCCACTGACACTAGTGATGGGGCACTATCCCTCCAACACCAGTGATGGAAAACAATTCCTCTCACTGACACCAATTATGGGACACTATTCCTCCCACTGACACCAATGATGGGACACTATTCCTCCCATTGACACCAATGATGGGGCACTATTCCTCCCACTGACACCAATGATGGGACACTATTTCTCCCACGGACACCAATGATGGGACACTATTTCTCCCACGGACACCAATGATGGGGCACTATTCCCCGCACTAACACCAATGATGGGACACTATTCCTCCCCCTGACACCAGTGATGGGGTACTATTCCTCCCACTGATACCCATGATGGGACACTATTCCTCCCACTGACACCAATGATGGGGCACTATTCCCCGCACTAACACCAATGATGGGACACTATTCCTCTCACTGATACCAATGATGGGGCACTATTCCTCTCACTGACACCAATGATGGTGAACTATTCCTCCCTCTGACACCAATGATGGGGCACTATTCCGTCCACTAATATCAATGGTGGGGCACTATTCCTCCCACTGATACAAATGATGGAAAACTATTCCTATGTAAGCCATGTCTGTGGTAACACAGGTGAACAGCTGGAGGGGTCAAAGGCCCAAAGACACAGGGGGCTGCCCCACTGCAACTGCAGTACACTAGTAGCAATCGGGAAGGTGCTCACCCTCATTAGCTGGGTCTTCTAGAGAAGCTGCTTGCTATTGATGAGGCATTAATACTCCCACTGACACCAATTATGGGGCACTATTCCTCCCACTGACACAAGTGATGGGGCGCTATCCCTCCCTGACACCAGTGATGGAAAACAATTCCTCTCACTGACACCAATGATGGGACACTAGTCTTCCCCCTGACACCAGTGATGGGGCACTATTCCTCCCACTGACACTAGTGATGGGGCACTATCCCTCCAACACCAGTGATGGAAAACAATTCCTCTCACTGACACCAATTATGGGACACTATTCCTCCCACTGACACCAATGATGGGACACTATTCCTCCCATTGACACCAATGATGGGGCACTATTCCTCCCACTAACACCAATGATGGGACACTATTTCTCCCACGGACACCAATGATGGGGCACTATTCTCCGCACTAACACAAATGATGGGACACTATTCCTCCCCGACACCAGTGATGAGGCACTATTCCTCCCACTGATACCCATGATGGGACACTATTCCTCCCACTGACACCAATGATGGGACACTATTCCTCCCACTGACACCAATGATGGGGCACTATTCCCCGCACTAACACCAATGATGGGACACTATTCCTCTCACTGATACCAATGATGGTGAACTATTCCTCCCTCTGACACCATGATGGGACACTATTCCTCTCACTGACACCAATGATGGTGAACTATTCCTCCCTCTGACACCAATGATGGGACACTATTCCTCCCACTGACACCAATGATGGGACACTATTCCCCGCACTAACACCAATGATGGGACACTATTCCTCTCACTGATACCAATGATGGTGAACTATTCCTCCCTCTGACACCATGATGGGACACTATTCCTCTCACTGACACCAATGATGGTGAACTATTCCTCCCTCTGACACCAATGATGGGACACTATTCCTCCCACTGACACCAATGATGGGACACTATTCCCCGCACTAACACCAATGATGGGACACTATTCCTCTCACTGATACCAATGATGGTGAACTATTCCTCCCTCTGACACCAATGATGGGGCACTATTCCTCTCACTGACACCAATGATGGTGAACTATTCCTCCCTCTGACACCAATGATGGGACACTATTCCTCTCACTGATACCAATGATGGGACATTATTCCTCCCACTGACACCAATGATGGGGCACTATTCCTCCAACTAACATCAATGATGGGGCACTATTCCTCCCACTGACACCAGGAATGGGGCACTATTCCTTCCACTGACACTAATGAAGGGGCACTATTCCTCTCTCTGACACCATCAATGGGGCACTATTCCTCTCTCTCTGACACCATCAATGGGGCACTATTACTCCTACTGACACAAGTGATGGGGCGCTATCCCTCCCTCTGACACCAGTCATGGGGCACTATTCCTCCCCCTGACACCAGTGATGGGGCATTATTCCTCCCACTGACACCAGTGATGGGGCACTATCCCTCCCACTGACACCAGTGATGGGGCACTATCCCTCCCACTGACACCAATGATTGGACACTATTCCTCCCACTGACACCAATGATGGGACACTATTCCTCCCACTGACACCAATGATGGGGCACTATTCCTCTCACTGATACCAATGATGGGGCACTATCCCTCCCCGACACCAACAATGGGACACTATTTACTCCTCCTGGGTATTCTTACCTCAGCTTGATTTCCAATCCCCTGGAAGGCAGGGTGTCAATGCCGTACATCCCAGCACTTGAAATCCCGTGGGACCTATCCCTGTGGGCACTAGGCCACCCAGACCTCCCAGGAAGCAGTGGTAGGACATGGTGACATCATCCACGCCTCCCTGAAGTCTCAGAAGATGGGCCTAGGTAACGTTCTCTACAAACATTATTTTTCAATCGCTTTTTTTTTTACACCAATTATATTTCAGACGGGGGATGGGATTAAGGCGGACCTTTCATTTCTATGGTTGAATGCCCTAAAGATCGGTGTCTTCACAGGATATCATTCTTCAACATGGGACCCCTCATGAACCAATGAGCTGTCCCCCTGACAGTTTGAAGGCCAAGTTCTAGGTCACCCTCGTAGGGTTGCCGAAGAGGAACAAGCAGTTGTGATCAGAGGTGTCGGTACACATGAAACCAAAGAAGAATCCAACACCATGGTTCACCAATGAGAGCTTTTATTACAATGGCGCAGCGCGTAGATTCACGCAATGTAAGAAGGAAGGACCTCCTGAAGCCCCACCATTGCTCCCGTCCTTTTTGGAGCAATTTTCCCACAATTCCTGTCTGACTCAGACAAGGGGAGAAAGTACGAGATTTACAGAATCCACTCCCTGATTCCAGAGAGCTCCTCCCATGTGTGGTGGGCGGGTCTTCTTGCTTTAATATGTATCACTCCCTATATCTCTGCTTGTTTCATCACCCACCAGACTTTCTGTACAGGAGACTTGAGAGGGCCAGGAGCATAGAATTCCCTCCTCCATCACAAGGAGGGCCGGGACAAGGGGTGCGCAGGAGGGGCGGCTGCCCTGGGCACTGTGAAATCATGTGAGTTCGGGGGGGAAGGGGAGCTCACAATGAGATAGTGGGGCAGGGAAATTGTGCTGGGGGGGTGGTAGGGGGTAAGACTTGATCTAGGAGGGGAAATTTGGGAAGGTGTATTAGGAGTGGTGATTTGTTTTGGGTGGGGGGGGAAGAGGATTTGTGCTAGGAGGGCAGATTTGGGGGGTTGTGCTAGAAAAGGTGATATGGTGGGGGAGGGGATTTGTGTGGGGAGGGGGGATTTGCAGTGGGGGGGATTAGTGATTGGAGGGGAAATTTTATGGGTAGATTTGTGATAGGAGGGAGGATTTGGGGGGAGACTAGAAAAGATATAGTGGGGGGGGGGGGGGAATTTGTGCTAGGAAAGTAGTTTTTTTTTGGGAGGAGGGGGGATTTGTGCTGGTAGGGATGATTGGAGGGTATTTGTGCTAGGAGGGGAAATTTGGAGGAGGGGGATTTGTGGGGGGGTAGTGATTGGAGGGGAAATTTTAGGGGTAGAGGATTTGTGATTGGAGGGAGGATTTGGGGGGTTGTGCTAGAAAAGGTGATATGGTGATAAGGTGTGTCTTGGTGTTGCTACTGCTCTGTTCATACTCTCGTGACTCTCCTGGAATCTGACTCGGCTTGTGACTAGACCATTCTCTGTGTTTTCCTTTGATCTGACCTTCCGTTGCTGAACCCGGCCCGTGACCTGTGATTCTTGTCCACTGTTCTGTACCGTTTTGTCCTGTTGTTGTCGACCCAGCCTGCCTGACTACGCTATTGTCATTCCTACCAGCTACACGCCATTGGTGGCGGCCATTACCGCAGCTAAGGTGTCGGGGGCCGCGACCTGGTTCCTGGCTGCGTCAAGTCCATCCCCACCATCAGGGGCCCTGGTGAAGGGCAGCCTGGGACTTAGACTCCGCGCCCTGAGGGACTTCGGTCTGTGGGTGGTGGTTGTTGTCAGTCAGTGCGTTACCCTGCCACTAGGCCTGCCTGTCTGTTCCACAGCCCTGCCATGACAGCTGGCCAGGCTGCAGCAGATGCTCTGAAAGCAATAAATGTACTCCAGGCTCGGGAGGAGGAGCAAACAAGAGAAAGGAGCCCCAGACCAAGTGATGAGTCTATATCACTTGAATGACTCACATACAATGCCCCAACGCGTTTCGGACACCAAAATCCCTCCCTTTTCATCTGAGCTGCAAAAAGTATAAATATAAATATGAACGCTATAAACAGGAATGTCCGTGCAGTTACTGAAAAATCACAGAATGAAATAAATTCCGTAATGTGTATTTGCAGCAGTACCGCAGATATACATTTTTTATCATTCATTCGTTCATATTTATATTCATATTTATGTTTATACTCCTTTGTAGTCCTGATGAAGGGGGAGTGGTTTGGCCCCCAATACACGTCGGGTATTTTATATGTGGGACCGGGTACTTTCCTCCCCTTCCTGCCCAGGCCAATTTGCAGCTTTCAGCGCCGTCGCAATTGCGCAGTCATGCGACACTGTACCCGTATTTTTTTTCACACAAATACAGCTTTCTTTTGGTGGTATGTAATGAGCACTAAGGGGTTTTTATTTTTTTGCACTATAAACGAAAATAAAGACTAAAAAAAAAAAAGTTTTTCTTTGTTTCTATTATATTTTTTCCTTCACTGATGTGCACTGATGAGGCGGTACTGATGGGCACTGATAGGCAGCAATTATGGGCATGGATGAAGCAGCATTAACATGCTGCACTGATAGGTGGCAATGATGGGCACTGATAGGCAGCACTGACTGGCAGAACTGACTGACACAGATTGGCAGCACTGACAAGTGGCAATGATGGGCATTGATGGACACTAATAGGCAGCACTAAAGGGCTCTGACTGGCACAGATTGGTAGCACTGATGGGCAGAGATTGGTAGCACTGTTGTGTACCGATGGGCAGCACTGATGGCCACTGACTGACACAAATTGGCAGCAATGATGGGCACAGATTGGCAGCACGGATGGACACTAATAGGCAGCACTGAAGGGCACAGATTGGTAGCACTGATGGGAAGCACTGTTGGGCAGCACTGATGGGTGGCAATGATGGGCACTGATAGGCAGCACTGACTGGCAGAACTGACTGACACAGATTGGCAGCACTGACAAGTGGCAATGATGGGCATTGATGGACACTAATAGGCAGCACTAAAGGGCTCTGACTGGCACAGATTGGTAGCACTGATGGGCAGAGATTGGTAGCACTGTTGTGCACCGATGGGCAGCACTGATAGGCATCACTGATGGCCACTGACTGGCACAAATTGGCAGCAATGATGGGCACAGATTGGCAGCACTGATGGACACTAATAGGCAGCACTGAAGGGCACAGATTGGTAGCACTGATGGGAAGCACTCTTGGGCAGCACTGATGGGCATGGATGAAGCGGCATTAACAGGCTGCACTGATGGGCACTGATAGGTGGCCATAATGGACACTGATAGGCAGCACTGAAGGGCACTGATTGGCAGAACTGACTGGCACAAATCGGTGGCAATGATGGACACTGATAGGCAGCACGCTTGGGCACTGATGGGCAGCACTGACTGACACAGATTGGGAGCACTGATGGTCACAGATTGGCAGCACTGTTGGGCACTGATGGGAAGCACTGTTGGGAACTGATGGGTAGCACTGTTGGGAACTGATGGGAAGCACTGTTGGGAACTGATGGGAAGCACCGTTGGGAACTGATGGGAAGCACTGTTGGGCACTTTTGTGGCTACATCGATAATCAGTGCCCTGATCATCAGTGTAGACGAATCCTTTCACAGTTGCCGATTATCGGCAGTACTGTCCTCACGCTGTGACAATGTGAGGAAAGTACTGCCGATGACCAGCTAGTGTATTTCCATGATGATCAGCTGTGATTAGACACAGCTGATCATGTGGTAAATGGCTGCTGTGATTGGCCCTTTACCGTGTCATGTGATCAGCTGTGTCCAAAGGACACAACAACCACAGACAGCGCCGAGTGTGCTCCGCTGGGGGACATGTTCTTGGAGGACGTCATATGACACCCTTTCCAGAACTGGACGACCACGCCGTAGCCATCATTCAACTATAGCGCAGTCAAGTGATTGAAACTCTTGTACCATGTGGTCTGGTGCTCCCTTCATTGGTTTCTGGAACCCCAATCATATGTGTAAGGCCAGGCTCCACCAGTTCCGTCACTTGGTGAGTCAATCCTTGTTGGGTGCAGCTTCCACCGGCCTCATCTTCCCCGATACTCAGGAGCATTCAAAGGAGAGATGGAAGTGCACATCGCGTCATACGATGGAGCCAATGATGGGCGAAACGCGTTAGAGGCCGTGGTTCAGGAGGTGAAGCCTTCCTGCCACAATTGGGCGGCTCTCGGTGTGCACTTCCAGCTATCCCTTGTAGGCTTCATTCATGTTCATGCTTTAAATAACCTTCTGAGAAGAGACAAGGTCGCATTTGTTCAGACCAATGTGGTCATAGTAGGTTAATTATGTCCCTCAACCCCCACTTATTGGGCTTCCAGGCTAGAACCCATGTGGTCATAGTAGGTCAATGATGTCATAAGCATCGTCGAGCCTTTGTCATGGGGAATCCCTCACCCTCTGCTCACTGGAGCAATTGTGACAACTAGCTTTCAGGCTAGAGCCCATGTGGTCATAGTAGGTCAATGTCCCTCAACCCACGCTTATTGGGCTTCCAGGCTCGAATCCATGTGGTCATAATAGGTCAATGATGTCATAAGCGTCGTCAAACCTTTGTCATGGGGAATCCCTCGCCCCCTGCTCACTGGAGCAATTGTGACAACTGGCTTCCAGGTTTGAACCTATGTGGTCATAATAGTTTAATGATGCCATGAGTATCGTCATCACTTTGTCATGGAGAATCCCTCCCCTACTTATTGGAGCAAGAATGACAACTGGCTTCCAGGTTCGAACCCATGTGGTCATAATAGGTTATTGATGTCATGAGCATCGTTGACCCTTTCTAATAGGGAATCCCTCACCCTTCACTCACTGGAGCAAGAATGACAACTGGTTCCCAAGCCCAGACCCATTTAGTCGTCTTAGGTTAATGTCATGAGCATCGTCACCCCTTTGTCATGGGGAATCCCTTCCCCCACTTATTGGAGCAAGAATGACAACTGGCTTCCAGGTTTGGACGCATGTGGTCATAACAGGTCAATGATGTCATGAGCATTATCAAACCTATGTAATGGGGAATCCCTCACCCCCTACTCACCTGAGAAATTGTGACAACTGGCTTCCAGGTTTGAACCTATGTGGTCATAATAGGTTAATGATGTCATGAGCATCGTCATCCCTTTGTAGTGGGGAATCGCTCACTGGAACAAGAATGGCAACTGGCTTCCAACCAAGTTTCAGACCCATGTAGTCATATTAGGTCAATGACATCATGAGCATCGTCGACCCTTTGTAATGGGGAATCCCCCCCCCCCCCCGCCTTATTGCAGCAAGAATGACAACTGGCTTCCAGGTTTGGACCCGAACATGGTCCATACAAAGGCAAGCTCATCCCTACTACTTTACCCATTGGAAGGCAATCTTCTTTCATGTTAGCTGCTTCCCCACAGCCAATGGTGACGTTCCCTTCACAACAGGAATGGGCTGAACTGCTAGGACACCCAGCAGCCTCTACAATAGAGATGACCTCAAAGCTCCTCCATCCGTTCTTCTAGACTGGAGACTTCCCGGGAGGGTCAGAGTCAACATGATACTCAACCTTCCCAACCCCTCATGATACCATACTGATCCGAGTTATCTTTACATGCGCAAGGACGCCCTTTCCAATCTCCGGACCCACAGCAGCCACGTGGCCTGCTTTGGCTTCAGTAACGCCACTGAACCTCACCTCATCAGATTTCCCACCAAAGTTGAACCTTCGTTCTGTGGACAGAACTATTCAGCTTTTGAAAGGCCTCTAGAACTTTTACAGTGGTTTCTTTGGTGGACAACTAGCGTCTCTCTCCGCGCAAAGCGTTTACAGCAATTTGCGCAGGAATAAGGCCTTTCGCCAGTGTGGACTCTTACATGATTGTCACGGTTGGCTTTGGTGGAGAAGGACTTCCAACACTCAGGACAAGGAAAGGGCTTCACTCCAGTGTGGACCAAATGGTGCCTTTTGAGGTGCATTCGGAGGGTGAAAGACTTTCCGCACTCAGAACATGAATAGGGCTTTTCCCCCGTGTGCGTTCTCTGGTGTCGCGTGAGCTGCTGTCTTTTTCTAAAGGTTTTGTTGCACTCTGAACAGGAGAAGGGCTCGGAGTGGACCTTCTGGTGAGCAGTGAGTTCTGATTTGAGGCCGAAACACTCTTCGCACTCAGAACACTTGAAGTTCTTCTCGCCGGCGTGAAGTCTCTTGTGTGCTACCAGGCCACAGTTCGTTAGGTACAAATTTTCGCACTCCGGGCAAGAATAGATCTTCTTGCCAGCATGGCCCATCAGATGTATGCGGAGAACTTTCTTCCTTTTAAAACCTTTCCCGCACTCTGAACACGGGAAGGGAAACTCGGCAGCATGGTTTCCTGTATCCAAAATATTATAGGAATATTCCTCGGTAATGGAAGGATCTGGAGATTCACCTCCACTGTGGCAGCTTTCCTGGACATCAGGTTTATCGTTGGATTCCTCATAAATAAAAGAATCTGCTGAGCTCTCCAGATCATCAAGTCTGTGATGTATATATTGGGTGCCAAGGCCTTCTGCAGAATAACATGCCAGGCCACCATCTTCGTTATAATCTGAAGGTAAAATAAGATGTCCTTCTGAAATATTCCAGCCATCGTGTCCGCCTGTTGAAAATACTTGTTTTTTATTCATATTAACAGCTTGTTCATTGTTTATATTTTGCAGAAACGAGTTGTGTATGTCGATCTAGTGGTCACCTGTTACTCTACTGTTACTATGACCTCTGATGTAGAAGTAGGTACAAATATTTAGTGAGGAATGGAGATGGACCTTCCATATGGTGTCCAGTATCTCCTCCTCATTTGTTGGGAACATGACGTTATATTGAGGAATGGAGATGGACCTTTCATATGGTGTACAGTATCTCCTCCTCATTTGTTGGGAACATGACGTAATATTGAGGAATGGAGATGGACCTTTCATATGGTGTCCAATATCTCCTCATTTGTTGGGAACATGACGTTATATTGAGGAATGGAGATGGACCTTTCATATGGTGTCCAGTATCTCCTCATTTGTTGGGAACATGACTTTATATTGAGGAATGGAGATGGACCTTCCATATGGTGTCCAGTATCTCCTCCTCATATGTTGGGAACATGACATTATACTGAGGAATGGAGATGGACCTTCCATATGGTGTCCAGTATCTCCTCCTCATATGTTGGGAACATGACATTATACTGAGGAATGGAGATGGACCTTTCATATGGTGTCCAGTATCTCATTTGTTGGGAACGTGACGTTATATTGAGGAATGGAGATGGACCTTTTATATGGTGTACAGTATCTCCTCCTCATTTGTTGGGCACATTAGGTGGTAGGATAGGTACATCCATGATCTTATAGATAATAGTGGAGACATTCTCTATGTTGATAAAACAATCATTTTTCTATTTAAAAAAAACCCCCAAAACTAGCAATCAAGAAGTCCTTTCCTGGTCCTCCTACAATAGATCACACATGAAATTATCATCACTACTTTACCGGTCTACCATTTATGATTGAACCTCACCTTACTGTATGATGAGAAGATCTGCTCTCCATGAAGTGCTGCATTCTGTGCATACAATACTTACCTGTGCTGATATAGAGAGAAGATTCCTCTTTGGTAGTTGTCACCATCATTTCAGGTTCCTTCATAGACGGCAGATTTCTCCTCACACATATGTCTTCTTCGTCTTTAACCTCGGTTTTCACCTCTTTCCCCTAAAATCACAAAATGATTCAGAGAACCAATAATCTACATAAAATAACATCGAAGAACATAAACACAGTTAAGTGAAGCTTGAGATAAACATAGTCCCACCTACCTGATGATAGTGAGGGATGGTGGGATCTTCCTGTGTGGAATCCTGAGAATACAGAGGACGGGGACATCTCTCCGGTGGGTTCCCGTTACTGGATCCATCTACCTGATGATGGTGAGAGATGGTGTGACCTTCCTGTGTGGAATCCCAGGAATACAGAGGACGGGGACATCTCTCTAGTGGGTTCCCATTACTGGATCCATCTACCTGCTGATGGTGAGGGATGGTGTAACCTTCCTGTGTGGAATCCCAGGAATACAGAGGATGGAGACATCGCTCCGCTGGGTTCCTGTTACTGGATCCATCTACCTGATGATGGTGAGGGATGGTGGGAGCTTCCTGTGTGGAATCCCGGGAATACAGAGGACGGGGACATCTCTCTGGTGGGTTCCCATTACTGGATCCATCTACCTTGATGATGGTGAGGGGTGGTGTGATCTTCCTGTGTGGAGTCCCAGGAATACAGAGGACAAGGACATCTCTCTGGTGGGTTCCCATTACTGGATCCACCTACCTGATGATGGTGAGGGATGGTGTGACCTTCCTGTGTGGAATCCCGGGAATACAAAGGACGGGGACATCTCTCTGGTGGGTTGCCATTACTGGATCCATCTGTAGGAAACACACACACTGACTGAATCCATTGTGTTTATTCGATATAGAAGGGTTCTAGGTGGTGCTGGTTCTGCGGTGGACAATCTAGGAGGGGCCCCCAAAGCAAACAATGGACATTGGCTCTGCATAGACGCCTAAGGCTCAGTGCTCCGCCCTACGAGTTGCGTCAGAATGACTTCTCGGGAAAGGTTAGTGATCTGTTCATTCCTTAGTTCGTTGGGAGAATTATCACTATTTATTAAAGGGGAACTCTACCCATAAAAACTGGATTCTGCGCGGGACAATCTAGGAGGGGCCCCCAAAGCAAACAATAGTCACAATGCTGGGTGCCGCCCACTTCTAGTATATCAACGGGCAATTTAAAAGTAGACTAAAAGGGCTCACCTGAAATGGGTCCAATGGGAGACAGAGAACATCGGCTCTGCATAGACACCTGAGGCTCAGTGCTCCTCCCTATGCGTTGCGTAAGAATGACTTCCCCTGATGCTGATTACTCTGGAAAGGTTAGTGATCTGTTCTGGGAGGGGCCCCCGAAGCAGACAATGGTTACAATGCTGGGTGCCGCCAACTTCTGGTATATCAACGGGCAATTTGCAAGTAGACCAACACAGACTGTAAGAGGTCACCTAACAAGGGTCCAATGGGAGAGAGAACATCGACTCTGCGTAGATACCTGAAGCTCAACGCTCCTCCCTACGTGTTGCGTCAGAATTACTTGATGCTTATTACTGCGGAAAGATTAGTAATCTATTCTGGTAGGGGCCCCCAAAGCAAACAATGGTCACAATGCTGGGTGCCGCCCACTTCTGGTATATCAACGGCCAATTTCCAAGTAGAACAACATGGACTGTAAGAGGTCACCTAACACGGGTCCAATGGGATACAGAACATCAGCTCTGCATAGACACCTGAAGCTCAGTGCTCCAACCTACGCGTTGCGTCAGAATGACTTCTCGGGAAAGGTTAGTGATCTGTTCATTCCTTAGTTCGCTGGAAGAATTATCATCACTATTTATTGAAGCGGAACACTACCCATAAAAACTGGCTCAGTGCTCCTCCCTACGAGTTGTGTCAGAATGACTTCCCCGATGCTGATTACTCTGGAAAGGTTAGTGATCTGCCCTGGGAGGGGCCCCCAAAGCAGACAATGGACACAATGCTGGGTGCCGCCCACTTCTGGTTTCTCAACGGGCAATTTAAAGGTAGACCAAGACAGACTGTAAGAGGTCACCTAACACGGGTCCAATGGGAGACAGAGAACATCAGCTCTGCGTAGATATCTAAAGCTCAGTGCTCCTCCCTACGCATTACGTCAGAATTACTTTTCAGGAAAGGTTAGTGATCTGTTCTGGGAGGGGCCCCCAAAACAGACAATGGACACAATACTGGATGCCGCCCACTTCTGGTATATCAACGGGCAATTTACAAGTAGACCAACACGTACTGTAAGAGGTCACCTAACACGGGTCCAATGGGAGACAGAGAACATGGACTCTGCATAGACACCTGAAGCTCAGTGCTCCTCCCTACGCGTTGCGTCAGATTGACTTTTCAGGAAAGATTAGTGATCTGTTCTGGGAGGGGCCCCTGAAGCAAACAATGGACACAATGCTGGGTGCCACCCACTTCTGGTATATCAACTGGCAATTTACAAGTAGACCATCACGGACTGTAAGAGGTCACCTAACACGGGTCCAAGACTAGAACAAGACTGGGAGGCACTGAGCCAAAATAATAAACCGCGACCTAATGTCAGCGCGTATATCTCCAGTGTTTATATCTCACCTGGTCTGACCTCTGGATGGATCTCCTCAAACTTGCACAACCGATCGTCCCCCACACATCCCTCCTCTTCTACCTTGTGACCTTCCATGGGGGGATACGAAGGACGGGGAACCTGACACACACAATGATACAGTCACCATCCAGACACATCCCTTGTCTGTTACTGGAGAATGTCCCAGAATTCTCGGCACCGCTCACCTCTCCTGTCAGCAAATCAATGATCTTCCGGGTGACTTCTAGAATCTTCTTCTCATCGTTTCTCTCTTCGATCAGTAGGAAATGTAGAGGAACCGTAATGGGATTCTGTCCATCTACCGACGTCTTTTTTGCAACTATGTTATCCTGTAAAGAGACAATAAAAATGATTACATACAATGGAAACAGGAAATCTGTACCGCCCCGTGCAACTAGCTATCTAATACCATAAGCACTGCCGAGCAATCAGTGGTGGAAAATTAGAAATGCAATGCTAAGTAATCAGCGGTGGAAAATTAAAACTGCAATGCTTAGTAATCAGCGGTGGAAAAACAGAAATGTAATGCTGAGTAATCAGCGGTGGAAAATAAAAAATGCAATGCTGTGTAATCTGAGGTGGAAAATGAAAAATGCAATGCTGAGTAATCAGGGGTGGAAAATGAAAAATGCAATGCTGAGTAATCAGCGGTGGAAAATTAAAAATGCAATGCTGAGTAATCAGCGGTGGAAAATTAAAAATGCAATGCAGAGTAATCAGTGATGGAAAATGAAAAATGCAATGCCGAGTAATCAGCGGTGGAAAATTAAAAATGCAATGCTGAGTAATCAGCGGTGTAAAAATAGAAATGCAATGCCGAGTAATCAGCGGTGGAAAATGAAAAATACAATGCTGAGTAATGAATGGTGTAAAAATTAAAATGCAATGCTGAGTAATCAGCGGTGGAAAATTAAAACTGCAATGCCGAGTAATCAATGGTGGAAAATTAAAAATGCAATCCTGAGTAATCAGCGGTGGAAAAATAGAAAGGCAATACTGAGTAATCAGCGGTGGAAAAATTAAAATGCAATGCTGAGTAATTAGTGGTGGAAAATTAAAAATGCAATGCTGAGTAATCAGCGGTGGAAAATTAGAAATACAATGCTGAGCAATCAGAGGTGGAAAATTAAAAATGCAATCCTGAGTAATCAGAGGTGGAAAAATAGAACTGCAATGCTGAGTAATCAGCGGTGGAAAATAAAAAATGCAACTGTAATACTGTACATCCAGCTGTAACCTCATTGCAATGGGCCGATCCAGCTGTGGTAATGCCGTGCAGTAAGCCAGACCCCAGGACATCTGTCTCTGCATTGACACCTCAGCGCTCTTTCCTACGCGTTTCGCCAGAATGATTTTTCCATTGCTGATTACTCGGCAATGCCTATGATTTTTTTTTTTAATTGATACGTGAGCTGTTGGTGTGGGCGGAGTCGTTGTTTCATTCTAACCTATCATCAGTGTCTCCGTTCTGCACGCCCCCCCCCCCCCCCCTGAGCGCAGAAATCGACTTTTCATTTTCTCAGGCATGAATCGGCTAGAAAAAAAAAAAGGATTTTTTCCCAGAATCCTCCTCACCTCCCCGGTCAGCAGGTAGATGATCTCCAGGGTGAGCCGTAATATCCTCTCCGTCAGGGCGCTGCAGTTTGCCTCCATCGCTCCCAACTCTCTTCCGTTCATTTCCTGCAACAATAGCGCCCACCCCCCCTCCCCACTAATCAGTGTTATGGGGAAGGACTGCCTCTGCTGGATGTCTCCATGCTTGGGCTACAAGAAAATGGCCACCACCAGAGGGCCATTCATGGCTGACAGGAAGAGGGAGGAGCTAAGTGCCTTCCAGTACCTCCCCCAACGTTTGTACATAATAGAGGGGGAGAGGAATACTAAATATTTTGCACCATCCATCCATCTGTCCATCCATCCATCCTTCCCTCCATCCATCTGTCCATCCATCCATTGATCCTTCCATCCGTCCGTCCATCCATCCTTCTATCTGTATGGCCTCCCAACCATCCATCCACCCTTCTGTCCATCCATCCCATCAAACAATCCATTCATCCATCCTTCTATTCATCAAATAATCCATCCTTCCAATCCAACAATCTGATGGCCTCCCATCCATCCATCCATCCATCCATCCATCTACCTTTCCAATCTATCCATCCATCCAATCCAACTATCTAATGGCCTCCCAACCAACCATCCATCCTTCTACTTTTCTTTCCAATTCATCCATCCATTCATTCATTCATCCATCCTTCTATCCAATGATCCACCCACCCCCTGATCGATCCATCCATCCATCCTTCTGTCCAAAACAGTATATCCATCCTTCTATTCATCAACTTATCCAACCATCCATTCATCTATACACCCACCCATCCCATCCATTCATCTATGCACCCATCCATTCATCTATACACCCACCCATCCCATCCATTCATCTATACACCCACCCATCCCATCCATCCATCTATACACCCACCCATCCCATCCATTCATCTATACACCCACCCATCCCATCCATCCATCTATACACCCACCCATCCATCCATCTATACACCCACCCATCCCATCCATTCATCTATACACCCACCCATCCCATCCATCCATCTATACACCCACCCATCCATTCATCTATACACCCACCCATCCCATCCATCCATCTATACACCCACCCATCCCATCCATTCATCTATACACCCACCCATCCCATCCATTCATCTATACACCCACCCATCCCATCCATCCATCTATACACCCACCCATCCCATCCATTCATCTATACACCCACCCATCCCATCCATCCATCTATACACCCACCCATCCCATCCATTCATCTATACACCCACCCATCCCATCCATCCATCTATACACCCACCCATCCCATCCATTCATCTATACACCCACCCATCTCATCCAACCATCCATTCATCTATACACCCACCCATCCCATCCATTCATCTATACACCCACCCATCCCATCCATTCATCTATACACCCACCCATCCCATCCAACCATCCATTCATCTATACACCCACCCATCCCATCCAACCATCCATTCATCTATACACCCACCCATCCCAGCCATTCATCTATACACCCACCCATCAAATCAAACCATCCATTCATCTATACCCCCATCCATTCCATCCAACCAATCCATTCATCTATACACCCATCCCATCCATCCATACACCCACCCATCCCATCCATCCATCTATACACCCACCCATCCCATCCAACCATCCATTCATCTATACACCCACCCATCCCATCCATCCATCCATTTGTCTATACACTCACCCATCCCATCCATCCATCCATCCATCCATCTATACACCCACCCATTCTATCCATCCATCCATTCATCTATACACCCATCCCATCCATCCATTCATCTATACACCCACCCATCCCATCCATTCATCTATACACTCACCCATCCCATCCATCCATTCATCTATACACCCACCCATCCCATCCAATCATCTATACAACCATCCATTCATGTATACACCCACCCATCCCATCCATCCATCTATACACTCACCCATCCCATCCAACCATCCATTCATCTATACACCCACCCATCCCATCTATCCATCCATCTATACACCCACCCATCCCATCCCTTCATCTATACACCCACCCATCCTATCCATTCATCTATACACTCACCCATGCCATCCATTCATCTATACACTCACCCATCCCATCCTTCCATTCATCTACAGTATACACCCACCCATCCCATCCATTCATTTATACACCCACCCATCCCATCCATTGATCTATACACCCACCCATCCATTCATCTATACACCAACCCATCCCATCCATCCATCCATGCATCTATACACCCACCCATCCCATCCATCTATACACCCACCCATCCCATCTATTCATCTATACACCCACCCATCCCATCCATTCATCTATACCCCCATCCATTCCATCCAACCATCCATTCATCTATACACCCACCCATCCCATCCATCCATCCATCCATCCATTCGTCTATACACTCACCCATCCATCCATTTATCTATACACCCTCCCATCCATTCATCTATACACCCACCCATTCTATCCGTCCATCCATTCATCTATAAACCCACCCATCCATCCATTCATCTATACACCCACCCATCCATCCATTCATCTATACACTCATCCATCCATTCATCTATACACCCACCCATTCCATCCAATCATCTATACACCCACCCTTCCCAGCCATCCATTCATCTATACACCCACCTATCCCATCCAACCATCCATTCATCTATACACCCACCTATCCCATCCAACCATCCATTCATCTATACACCCATCCCATCCATCCATTCATCTATACACCCACCCATCCCATCCATTCATCTATACACTCACCCATCCCATCCATCCATTCATCTATACACCCACCCATCCATCCATTCATCTATACACCCACCCATCCCATCCAATCATCTATACACCCACCCATCCCATCCATCCATTCATCTATACACTCACCCATCCCATCCATTCATCTATACCCCCATCCATTCCATCCAACCAATCCATTCATCTATACACCCACCCATCCCATCCATCCATCCATCCATTCGTCTATACACTCACCCATCCCATCCAACCATCCATTCATCTATACACCCACCCATCCCATCCATCCATCCATTCGTCTATACACTCACCCATCCATCCATTTATCTATACACTCACCCATCCATCCATTCATCTATACACCCACCCATTCTATTCTTCCATCCATTCATCGATACACCCACCCATCCCCATCCATTCATCTATACCCCCATCCATTCCATCCAACCAATCCATTCATCTATACACCCATCCCATCCATCCATACACCCACCCATCCCATCCATCCATCTATACACCCACCCATCCCATCCAACCATCCATCCATCTATACACCCACCCATCCCATCCAACCATCCATTCATCTATACACCCACCCATCCCATCCATCCATCCATTCATCTATACACTCACCCATCCCATCCATCCATCCATTTATCTATACACCCACCCATCCATCCATCTATACACCCACCCATTCTATCCGTCCATCCATTCATCTATACACCCATCCCATCCATCCATTCATCTATACACCCACCCATCCCATCATCTATACATCCATCCATTCATGTATACACCCACCCATCCCATCCAACCGACCATTCATCTATACACCCACCCATCCCATCCATCCATCTATACACTCACCCATCCCATCCATTCATCTATACACCCACCCATCCCATCCATCCATCCATTCATCTATACACCCACCCATCCCATCCATTCATCTATACACTCACCCATCCCATCCATCCATTCATCTATACACCCACCCATCCATCCATTCATCTATACACCCACCCATCCCATCCAACCATCCATTCATCTATACACTCACCCATCCCATCCATTCATCTATACCCCCATCCATTCCATCCAACCAATCCATTCATCTATACACCCACCCATCCCATCCATCCATCCATTCGTCTATACACTCACCCATCCCATCCAACCATCCATTCGTCTATACACTCACCCATCCATCCATTTATCTATACACTCACCCATCCATCCATTCATCTATACACCCACCCATTCTATTCTTCCATCCATTCATCTATACACCCACCCATCCCATCCATTCATCTATACACCCACCCATCCCATCCATTCATCTATACCCCCATCCATTCCATCCAACCAATCCATTCATCTATACACCCATCCCATCCATCCATACACCCACCCATCCCATCCATCCATCTATACACCCACCCATCCCATCCAACCATCCATCCATCTATACACCCACCCATCCCATCCAACCATCCATTCATCTATACACCCACCCATCCCATCCATCCATCCATTCATCTATACACTCACCCATCCCATCCATCCATCCATTTATCTATACACCCACCCATCCATCCATCTATACACCCACCCATTCTATCCGTCCATCCATTCATCTATACACCCATCCCATCCATCCATTCATCTATACACCCACCCATCCCATCATCTATACATCCATCCATTCATGTATACACCCACCCATCCCATCCAACCGACCATTCATCTATACACCCACCCATCCCATCCATCCATCTATACACTCACCCATCCCATCCATTCATCTATACACCCACCCATCCCATCCATCCGACCATTCATCTATACACACACCCATCCCATCCCTTCATCTATACACCCACCCATCCTATCCATTCATCTATACACTCACCCATCCCATCCATTCATCTATACACTCACCCATCCCATCCATCCATTCATCTACAGTATACACCCACCCATCCCATCCATCTATACACCCAGCCATCCATCCATTCATCTATACATCCACCCATCCATCCATCTATACACCCACCCATCCCATCCAACCATCCATTCATCTATACACCCACCCATCCCATTTATTCATCTATACACCCACCCATCCCATCCATTCATCTATACCCCCATCCATTCCATCCAACCATCCATTCATCTATACACCCACCCATCCCATCCATCCATCCATTCGTCTATACACTCACCCATCCATCCATTTATCTATACACCCACCCATCCATTCATCTATACACCCACCCATTCTATCCGTCCATCCATTCATCTATACACCCACCCATCCATACATTCATCTATACACCCACCCATCCATCCATTCATCTATACACCCACCCATCCCATCCATTCATCTATACACTCATCCATCCATTCATCTATACACCCACCCATTCCATCCAATCATCTATACACCCACCCAGCCCATCCATCCATTCATCTATACACCCACCTATCCCATCCAACCATCCATTCATCTATACACCCACCCATCCCATCCATCCATTCATCTATACACCCACCCATCCCATCCATTCATCTATACACTCACCCATCCCATCCATCCATTCATCTATACACCCACCCATCCCATCCAATCATCTATACACCCACCCATCCCATCCATCCATTCATCTATACACCCACCCATCCCATCCAACCATCCATTCACCTATATACTCACCCATCCCATCCATTCATCTATACACCCACCCATCCCATCCAACCATCCATCCATTCATCTATACCCTCATCCATTCATCTATACACCCACCCATCCATCCATTCATCTATACACCCACCCATCCATCCATTCATCTATACACCCACCCATCCCATCCATTCATCTATACACCAACCCATCAATCCATCCATTTATACACCCACCCATCCATCCATTCATCTATACACTCACCCATCCCATCCATCCATCTATACACCCACCCATCCCATCCAAACATCCATTCATCTATACATCCACCCATCCATCCATCTATACACCCACCCATCCCATCCAACCATCCATTCATCTATACACCCACCCATCCCATCTATTCATCTATACACCCACCCATCCATCCATTCATCTATACCCCCATCCATTCCATCCAACCATCCATTCATCTATACACCCACCCATCCATCCATCCATCCATTCGTCTATACACTCACCCATCCATCCATTTATCTATACACCCACCCATCCATTCATCTATACACCCACCCATTCTATCCGTCCATCCATTCATCTATACACCCACCCATCCATCCATTCATCTATACACCCACCCATCCATCCATTCATCTATACACCCACCCATCCCATCCATTCATCTATACACTCATCCATCCATTCATCTATACACCCACCCATTCCATCCAATCATCTATACACCCACCCATCCCATCCATCCATTCATCTATACACCCACCTATCCCATCCAACCATCCATTCATCTATACACCCACCCATCCCATCCATCCATTCATCTATACACCCACCCATCCCATCCATTCATCTATACACTCACCCATCCCATCCATCCATTCATCTATACACCCACCCATCCCATCCAATCATCTATACACCCACCCATCCCATCCATCCATTCATCTATACACCCACCCATCCCATCCAACCATCCATTCACCTATACACCCACCCATCCCATCCATTCATCTATACCCCCATCCATTCCATCCAACCAATCCATTCATCTATACACCCATCCCATCCATCCATCCATTCGTCTATACACTCACCCATCCCATCCAACCATCCATTCATCTATACACCCACCCATCCCATCCATCCATTCGTCTATACACTCACCCATCCATCCATTTATCTATACACTCACCCATCCCATCCAACCATCCATTCATCTATACACCCACCCATCCCATCCATCCATCCATTCGTCTATACACTCACCCATCCATCCATCCATTTATCTATACACTCACCCATCCATCCATTCATCTATACACCCACCCATTCTATTCCTCCATCCATTCATCTATACACCCACCCATCCCATCCATTCATCTATACACTCACCCATCCCATCCATCCATTCATCTATATACTCACCCATCCCATCCATTCATCTATACACCCACCCATCCCATCCAACCATCCATCCATTCATCTATACCCCCATCCATTCATCTATACACCCACCCATCCATCCATTCATCTATACACCCACCCATCCCATCCATTCATCTATACACCCACCCATCCCATCCATTCATCTATACACCCGCCCATCCATCCATTCATCTATACACCCACCCATCCCATCCAACCATCCATTCATCTATACACCCACCCATCCCATCCATTCATCTATACCCCCATCCCATCCATCCATACACCCACCCATCCCATCCATCTATACACCCACCCATCCCATCCAACCATCCATTCATCTATACACCCACCCATCCCATCCATCCATCCATCCATTCGTCTATACACTCACCCATCCATCCATTTATCTATACACCCACCCATCCATTCATCTATACACCCACCCAGTCTATCCGTCCATCCATTCATCTATACACCCACCCATCCATCCATTCATCTATACACCCACCCATCCCATCCATTCATCTATACACTCACCCATCCCATCCATTCATCTATACACCCACCCATTCCATCCAATCATCTATACACCCACCCATCCCATCCATCCATTCATCTATACACCCACCTATCCCATCCAAACATCCATTCATCTATACACCCACCCATCCCATCTATCCATTCATCTATACACCCACCCATCCCATCCAACCGACCATTCATCTATACACCCACCAATCCCATCCATTCATCTATACACCCACCCATTCTATCCGTCCATCCATTCATCTATACACCCACCCATCCATCCATTCATCTATACACCCACCTATCCCATCCAAACATCCATTCATCTATACACCCACCCATCCCATCCATCCATTCATCTATACACCCACCCATCCCATCCAATCATCTATACACCCACCCATCCCATCCAATCCATTCATCTATACACCCACCCATCCCATCCAATCATCCATTCATCTATACACCCACCCATCCCATCTATTCATCTATATACCCACCCATCCCATCCATTCATCTATACCCCCATCCATTCCATCCAACCAATCCATTCATCTATACACCCATCCCATCCATCCATACACCCACCCATCCCATCCATCCATCTATACACCCACCCATCCCATCCAACCATCCATTCATCTATACACCCACCCATCCCATCCATCCATCCATTCGTCTATACACTCACCCATCCATCCATTTATCTATACACTCACCCATCCATCCATTTATCTATACACCCACCCATCCATTCATCTATACACCCACCCATTCTATTCCTCCATCCATTCATCTATACACCCACCCATCCATCCATTCATCTATACACCCACCCACCCATCCCATCCATTCATCTATACACTCACCCCATCCCATCCATCCATCCATCCATTCATCTATACACCCAACCATCCCATCCAATCATCTATACACCCACCCATCCCATCCATCCATTCATCTATACACCCACCCATCCCATTCGTCCATCCATTCATCTATACACCCACCCATCCCATCTATCCATTCATCTATACACCCACCCATCCATCCATCTATACACCCACCCATCCCATCCAACCGACCATTCATCTATACACCCACCCATCCCATCCATCCATCTATACACTCACCCATCCCATCCGTTCATCTATACACCCACCCATCCCATCCAACCATCCATTCATCTATACACCCACCCATCCCATCCATTCATCTATACACCCACCCATCCCATCCATTCATCTATACACCCACCCATCCCATCCATCCGTTCATCTATACACTCACCCATCCATCCATTCATCTATACACCCACCCATGCCATCCATCCATACACCCACCCATCCCATCCATTCATCTATACACCCATCCATTCATCTATACACCCACCCATCCCATCCATTCATCTATACACCCACCCATCCCATCCATCCATCTATACACCCACCCATCCATTCATCTATACACCCACCCATCCATTCATCTACACACCCATCCATTCATCTATACACTCACCCATCCCATCCATTCATCTAACACTCACCCATCCCCTCATCTATACACCCACATATCCCATGCATCGCTTCATCTATACACCCACCCATCCCATCCATCCATTCATCTATACCCCCATCCAACCATCCATTCATCTATACACCCATCCCATCCATCCATCCATACACCCACTCCATCCCATCCATCTATACACCCACCCATCCCATCCAACCATCCATTCATCTATACACCCACCCATCCCATCCATCCATCCATCCATCCATCCATTCGTCTATACACTCACCCATCCATCCATTTATCTATACACCCACCCATCCATTCATCTATACACCCACCCAGTCTATCCGTCCATCCATTCATCTATACACCCACCCATCCATCCATTCATCTATACACCCAATCATCCATTCATCTATACACTCACCCATCCCATCCATTCATCTATACATCCACCCATTCCATCCATCCATTCATCTATACACCCCCCTATCCCATCCAAACATCCATTCATCTATACACCCACCCATCCCATCTATTCATCTATATACCCACCCATTCCATCCATTCATCTATACCCCCATCCATTCCATCCAACCAATCCATTCATCTATACACCCATCCCATCCATCCATCTATACACCCACCCATCCCATCCAACCATCCATTCATCTATACACCCACCCATCCCATCCATCCATCCATTCGTCTATACACTCACCCATCCATCCATTTATCTATACACTCACCCATCCATCCATTTATCTATACACCCACCCATCCATTCATCTATACACTCCACCCATTCTATTCCTCCATCCATTCATCTATACACCCACCCATCCATCCATTCATCTATACACCCACCCACCCATCCCATCCATTCATCTATACACTCACCCATCCCATCCATCCATCCATTCATCTATACACCCAACCATCCCATCCAATCATCTATACACCCACCCATCCCATCTATCCATTCATCTATACACCCACCCATCCATCCATCTATACACCCACCCATCCCATCCAAACCGACCATTCATCTATACACCCACCCATCCCATCCATCCATCTATACACTCACCCATCCCATCCGTTCATCTATACACCCACCCATCCCATCCAACCATCCATTCATCTATACACCCACCCATCCCATCCATTCATCTATACACCCACCCATCCCATCCATTCATCTATAAACCCACCCATCCCATCCATCCGTTCATCTATACACTCACCCATCCATCCATTCATCTATACACCCACCCATGCCATCCATCCATACACCCACCCATCCCATCCATTCATCTATACACCCATCCATTCATCTATACACCCACCCATCCCATCCATTCATCTATACACCCACCCATCCCATCCATCCATCTATACACCCACCCATCCATTCATCTACACACCCATCCATTCATCTATACACTCACCCATCCCATCCATTCATCTATACACTCACCCATCCCCTCATCTATACACCCACATATCCCATGCATCGCTTCATCTATACACCCACCCATCCCATCCATCCATTCATCTATACCCCCATCCAACCATCCATTCATCTATACACCCATCCTATCCATCCATATACCCACCCATCCCATCCATCCATCTATACACCCAACCATCCATTCATCTATACACCCACCCATCCCATCCATCCATTCATCTATACACTCACTCACCCATCCATCCATTTATCTATACACCCACCCACCCATTCCATCCGTCCATCCATTCATCTATACACCCACCCATCCCATCCATCCATTCACCTATACACCCACCCATCCAATCATCTATACACTCACCTATCCCATCTATCCATTCATCTATACACTCACCCATCCCATCCATTCATCTATACACTCACCCATCCCATCCATTCATCTATACACTCACCCATCCCCTCATCTATACACCCACATATCCCATGCATCGCTTCATCTATACACCCACCCATCCCATCCATCCATTCATCTATACCCCCATCCAACCATCCATTCATCTATACACCCATCCTATCCATCCATACACCCACCCATCCCATCCATCCATCTATACACCCACCCACCCAACCATCCATTCATCTATACACCCACCCATCCCATCCATCCATTCATCTATACACTCACTCACCCATCCATCCATTTATCTATACACCCACCCACCCATTCCATCCGTCCATCCATTCATCTATACACCCACCCATCCCATCCATCCATTCACCTATACACCCACCCATCCAATCATCTATACACCCACCCATCCAACCATCCATTCATCTATACACCCACCCATCCCATCCATTCATCTATACACCCATCCCATCCATCCATTCATCTATACACTCACTCACCCATCCATCCATTTATCTATACACCCACCCACCCATTCCATCCGTCCATCCATTCATCTATACACCCACCCATCCCATCCAATCATCTATACACCCACCCATCCCATCCAACCATCCATCTATACACCCACCCATCCCATCCATTCATCTATACACCCACCCATCCATCCATTCATCTATACACTCACCCATCCCATCCTTCTATTCATCAAATCATCCATCCATCCATCCATCCATCCAATCTATTCTGTTCCATTCTATCCTTTAATTTTATCATACACCCACCCATCCCATCCATCCATTCATCTATACACCCACCCATCCATCCATTCATCTATACACCCACCCATCCCATCCATCCATCCATCCATTCATCTATACACCCAACCATCCCATCCAATCATCTATACACCCACCCATCCCATCCATCCATTCATCTATACACCCACCCATCCCATTCGTCCATCCATTCATCTATACACCCACCCATCCCATCTATCCATTCATCTATACACCCACCCATCCATCCATCTATACACCCACCCATCCCATCCAACCGACCATTCATCTATACACCCACCCATCCCATCCATTCATCTATACACCCACCCATCCCATATATCCATCTATACACTCACCCATCCCATCCATTCATCTATACACCCACCCATCCCATCCAACCATCCATTCATCTATACACCCACCCATCCCATCCATTCATCTATACACCCACCCATCCCATCCATTCATCTATACACCCACCCATCCCATCCATCCGTTCATCTATACACTCACCCATCCATCCATTCATCTATACACCCACCCATGCCATCCATCCATACACCCACCCATCCCATCCATTCATCTATGCACCCATCCATTCATCTATACACCCACCCATCCCATCCATTCATCTATACACCCACCCATCCCATCCATCCATCTATACACCCACCCATCCATTCATCTATACACCCACCCATCCATTCATCTACACACCCATCCATTCATCTATACACTCACCCATCCCATCCATTCATCTATACACTCACCTATCCCATCTATCCATTCATCTATACACTCACCCATCCCATCCATTCATCTATACACTCACCCATCCCATCCATTCATCTATACACTCACCCATCCCCTCATCTATACACCCACATATCCCATCCATCCATTCATCTATACCCCCATCCAACCATCCATTCATCTATACACCCATCCTATCCATCCATACACCCACCCATCCCATCCATCCATCTATACACCCACCCACCCATCCCATCCAACCATCCATTCATCTATACACCCACCCATCCCATCCATCTATACACTCACTCACCCATCCATCCATTTATCTATACACCCACCCACCCATCCGTCCATCCATTCATCTATACACCCACCCATCCCATCCATCCATTCACCTATACACCCACCCATCCAATCATCTATACACCCACCCATCCCATCCAACCATCCATTCATCTATACACCCACCCATCCCATCTATTCATCTATACACCCATCCCATCCATCCATTCATCTATACACTCACTCACCCATCCATCCATTTATCTATACACCCACCCACCCATTCCATCCGTCCATCCATTCATCTATACACCCACCCATCCCATCCATCCATTCACCTATACACCCACCCATCCCATCCAATCATCTATACACCCACCCATCCCATCCAACCATCCATCTATACACCCACCCATCCCATCCATTCATCTATACACCCACCCATCCATCCATTCATCTATACATTCACCCATCCCATCCTTCTATTCATCAAATCATCCATCCATCCATCCATCCATCCAATCTATTCTGTTCCATTCTATCCCTTAATTTTCGATTTTATTCTATACAGTTTTATTCTATTCTATATCCTTTTATTTTCGATTCTATACCGTTTTCTTCTATCCTTTTTTTTTCTATTCTATACTGTTCTATTCTATTCTTTTTATTTTCTATTCTACACTGTTGTATTCTATTCTTTTCTATTCTATACTGTTCTATTCTATTCTTTTTATTTTCTATTCTACACTGTTGTATTCTATTCTTTTCTATTCTATACTGTTCTATTCTATCCTTTTATTTTCTATTCTATACTGTTCTATTCTATTCTTTTTATTTTCTATTCTATACTGTTTTATTCTATCCTTTTGTTTTCTATTCTATACTGTTTTATTCTATCCTTTTGTTTTCTATTCTATACTGTTCTTTTCTATTCTTTTTATTTTCTATTCTATACTGTTTTATTCTATTCTATCTTTTTATTTTCTAGTCTATACTGTTTTATTCTATCCTTTTATTTTCTATTCTATACTGTTCTATTCTATTCTTTTTATTTTCTATTCTATACTGTTTTATTCTAGGCTGTCCTTTTACTTTCTATTCTATTGTTTCATTCTATTCTTTTCTATTCTATTCTATAAAGCAGCATAGATTTGGATAATCCGCTTTGTTATCTTTCATTTCGGATTCGTCGAAATTCGTTACTATTGTGATTCGGAATTCGGAATGAACATTTCGTCTGAATTTTGATTTGTAACGAAATCTATGGCAAGGGTGTACTATGTGCAATGTGTTGTAGTATCTGTTCCTCCAGGTCGCCCTCACAGGGGTGCAATCCAGCAACAAGCAGGGCTTTTCTTCAGCGTTCCGGCACCTCCAGCACTGAATGTATGTAATGACAAGGGGTGCTGGAGGGTCTATTGATGCTGGCTGCCGGGGGATCTATTATCATTGGTGGGAATCTATTTTTGTATGGGGGTCTATTGTTGCTGTGGAGGTCTATTGTTGCTGGTGGGGGATCTATTGTTACTGGGTGGGGGTCTTATCCTGCTGAGGGGTGTCAATTGTTGCTGGGAGGGATCTAATGTTGAGGGAGGGGTGTATTGTTGCTTGCTGCTGGAGGATCTTTTGATGCTGGATGCTAAGATTCTAGTGTTGCTCGGGTGGTATTTTATTGAGGGGGGTCCATTGTTGCTGGGGGAGGGTCTATTATTGTGTGAGGGATCTATTTTTGCTGGGGGTCTATTGTTACTGTGGGGTCTTTTGTTGCCCAGTGGTCTATTGTTCCTGGGGGGTCTATTGTTGCTGTGGGGACCTTTTGTTGCGCAGGGGTCTATTGCTCCTGGGGGGAGGTCTATTGTTACTGTGGGGATCTTTTGTTGCCCATTGATCTATTGTTCCTGGGGGGATCTATTTTTACTGTGGGGTTTATTTTGTTGCCCGGTGGTCTATTGTTCCTGGGGGGTCTATTGTTACTCTGGGGGCCTTTTGTTGCTTGGTGGTCTATTGTTCTTGGGGGTCTATTGTTACTGTTGGGGTCTTTTGTTGCCCAGTGGTCTATTGTTCCTGGGGGAGATATTGTTACTGTGGAGGCATTTTGTTGCCCAGTGGTCTATAGTTCCTAGGGGGTCTATTGTTGCTGTGGGGGCCTTTTGTTGCCCAGCGGTCTATTGTTCCTGGGGGTCTATTGTTGCTATGGGGGCCTTTTGTTGCCCAGTGGTCTATTGTTCCTGGCGGAGGGGTCTATTGTTACTGTGAGGGTCGGTTGTTGCTCAGTGGTCTATTGTTCCTGGCGGAGGGAACTATTGTTACTGTGGGGGTTGTGTGTTGCCCAGTGGTCTATTGTCCCTGGGGGGATCTATTGTTGCTGTGGGGGCCTTTTGTTGCCCAGTGGTCTATTGTTCCTGAGAGACCTATTGTTGCTGGGGGGGTGTTGCCCAGTGGTCTGTTGTTTCTCGGGGATCTATTGTTGCTGGAGGTCTTTTGTTGCCCAGTGGTCTAATGTTCCTGGCAGGGGGGTTTTGTTACTGTGGGGGTCATTTGTTGCCCAATGGTCTATTGTTCCTGGGGGACCTATTGTTGCTGGGGGACTTTGTTGCCCAGTGGTCTATTGTTCCTGGCTGGGGGTTGTTACTGTGGGGGCCTTTTGTTGCCCAGTGGTCTATTGTTCCTGGGGGATCTATTGTTGCTGTGGGTTAAAAATTCCATGCAAATTACTTAGCACCACAAAATGATACTGGGTTCTGTATTCTCTAAAAGGGGTGGGACTGGGAGGTGGTTAGGGGGAGGAACCAAGGGAGGGTGCTCGGAGGTGGGCGGAGACACCTATTCTCTGAGGAAAAAATGCCATGGGAATAAGTCATTGCGGAATTGCCAATAGGAAGTGAGAGCCCATGGCGTGTATCAGCAACAAGAACTTTATTTTATTGCCGTCATACAATGCCTATGGCCATGTGAGGTCAGAAGAAGGGAGGACCATACCATTGTTCCTGTCCTTGTCGGGGGGGATTTTCTTCAGTTCCCGTCTCGGTGACACAGCAGGAGGAGATACCTAAGGATTTCTGTATATAAGAGACAGCGGTGGTTGTGTTTGGGGATTCTATCCTCTACCACAATTCAAGAATCCCAGATCATCAGATGACCAATGAAAGATGGTTGTAATGGTCGGATGGTGGTGATGGCCGGTTGGTGGTGAAGGCCGGATGGTAGTGAAGGCCGGATGGTGGTGAAGGCCGGGTGGTGGTGATGGTCGGATGGTGGTGAAGGCTGGGTGGTGGTGATGGTCAGATGGTGGTGTAGGCCGGGTGGAGGTGAAGGCCGGATGGTGAGGAAGACCGGGTGGTGGTGAAGGCCGGGTGGTGGTGATGGTCAGATGGTGGTGAAGGCTGGGTGGTGGTGATGGCTGGGTGGTGGTGAAGGCTGGATGGTGATGATGGCCGGGTGGTGGTGAAGGCTGGATGGTGGTGAAGGCCAGATGGTGGTGATGGCCGGATGGTGGTGAAGGCCGGGTGGTGGTGAAGGCCGGGTGGTGGTGAAAGCCGGGTGGTGGTGAAGGGCGGGTGGTGGTGATGGTCGGATGTTGGTGAAGGCCGGGTGGTGGTGAAGGGCGGGTGGTTGTGATGGCCGGGTGGTGTTGATGGCCTGGTTTGGGGGACTAGTGCTCCACATCACTCCAAAATCTCTCATCTAGGTGGACTGACCATTTCAAACAGCCCTCATCCTAATGATGAAGGCTCCTCCATCAGGGTGGCTTGACCTATAAACCACCGCAATAACTCTTCAGCTGTCCCTCTTGGCGTGGTGGTGCTTCTTCTGGTGGACAGTCAACGCCCCTTTCTGCGTAAAGCATCTGCTACAATCTAGACAGGAATACGGCCTCTCGCCGGTGTGAACTCTCAGATGATTATCACGGATCATTTTGGTGGAGAAGCATTTGCGGCACTCTGAACAGGAAAAGGGCTTCTCGCTGGTGTGGACCCTGTAGTGTCTTTTGAGTTGGGACGTTCGGGCAAAAGATCTCCCGCACTCGGAACAAGGGAAGGGCTTCTCCCGGTGTGGGTTCTCTGGTGATAAACGAGTTCTTGTTTCGTCATGAAGGAATTCTCGCACTTGGAACAGGAGAAGGGCTTCTGCTCATAGTGGACTTTCTGGTGAGCGGTGAGTTGAGACCTGAGGCCGAAAGACGCTTCGCACTTAAAGCAGGTGTAGGGCTTTTCTCCAGCGTGAAGTTTCTTGTGCGCAACCAGGCCGCAGTAGGTGATGTATAATTTTTCGCAGTCTGGGCAAGGATAGATCTTCTTGCCAGAGTGACTCATTTGATGTATGTGGAGCGCTCTTTTTATTTTGAAACCTTTCCCACATCCTGAACATGGAAACGGAAAGTCGACGTTTTGATTCTTCGCGTTGTGGACAAACTCTGATGGAATCAACTCATTGTCTCTCTTTGTGCATGCATCCGCATTATTAGATTTGTCTGGATTAGAAGGATCTGGTGATCTATCTGCACTGAGACACCTTTTCTGGACATTCGGAATAATAGTTTGTGATTTGGCATTGGATTCCTCCAAATTAAAGGAATCTGTTGATCTCTCCATATTAGCAAATCTGTGATGTATGTATTGGGTACCAAGGCTAACCTCTGAAGAATATTGTACCATGCCAGTGTCTTCTTCGTTACAATCCCGAGACAAAATAGAATGTCCCTCTAAGGAGTTCCACCTTCCACCTGTTGTAAAGATTTTTCTAAAAGCATGTTCATTATTCATTTTCTGCAGTCAGGAGTCACGTATGTTGGTCTATAAGTCAACAGTTCCCTAGAGTTCTGACAGCCAAAACACCAACACAAGAACAGAATTCATAGGTGTACAATACAACCAGAACAACTATGGAACCCTGGGTGAAGGTGTACATACAATGATGACATTGTTATTATGAGGAATAGAGATGGACCTTTTGCCACCTGATTTGTTGGGAATATAACATTGAGGAATGGAGATGGACCTTTCATATGGTGTTCAGTATCTCCTCCTCATTTGTTGGGAACATGACGTTATATTGAGGAATGGAGATGGACCTTTCATATGGTGTCCAGTATCTCCTCCTCATTTGTTTGGAACATGACGTTATTTTGAGGAATGGAGATGGACCTTCCTCCACTTCATTTATTTTTACTGAGGAAAAGTGATGGACCTTTTAGATGGCGTATAGTAACTCTACATTTGTAAGGAAAAAGGTTTTTTTTTATTAAGTACACCAATTTAGGTAGGCACACCAGTCATGTTTTTATAGGAAACAATACAGAGTTTTCCTTTTATCTTATAGCTTTAAGATGTTCTATATATGGATGAAACAAACTGTGTGACAAGGCAAGGTTTGCTGAATCTCTTTCAGTCTACTTGCATACTTCACATTTGATGAAGTTAAACAAAAATGTAAAGTGTTGCATTTTGTGTATACAGTACAATACTTACCTGTGCTAATGCCTAGAGAGGATTCCTCCTTTGTAACGGTCACCATCACTTCAGCTTCATTTATGCACAACTGATTTTCTTCCATGTACCTCTCTTGTTCCTGTTTAACCTCAGTTTTCATATGAATCACTTCTTCCTCCTAAAATCACAAAAGGTACACTGAAGAATATAATTGAATACAGTTCAGAGCCAAGTTTGAGTTGGACATGCTCAGTTCCATCTACCTGATGATGGTGAGGGATCTCATGATCTTCCTGTGTGGAATCCCGGGAATACAGAGGACGGGGACATCTCTCTGGTGGGTTCCCATTACTGGATCCGTCTACCTGATGATGGTGAGGGATCTCATGATCTTCCTGTGTGGAATTCCGGGAATACAGAGGACGGGGACATCTCTCTGGTGGGTTCTCATTACTGGATCCATCTACCTGATGATGGTGGGTGGTCTCATGATCTTCCTGTGTTGAATTCCGGAAATACAGAGGATGGGGACATCTCTCTGGTGGGTTCCCATGACTGGATCCGTCTACCTGATGATGGTGAGGGATGGTGTGATCTTCCTGTGTGGAATCCGGGGAATACAGAGAACGGGGACATCTCTCTGGTGGGTTCCCATTACTGGATCCATCTGTAGGAAACAAACACACTGAATCCATTGTTTCTATGTGTTTATCAGATGATGGGGGATCTAGGTGGACCCTCCGTACTGCTCTCTCCTTTACAATAAAGTCTCCTCTTACCCGGTGATGTGAGGGGCGGCTGATTGTCCATCATGACGTCCTTGTAGAGATCCTTGTGTCGTTCTAAATATCTCCATTCCTCCATCACGCCATCTTCCTCCTGTTCTTTTTTTATCTCTTCTTTGATACTAATATTCAGATTACAAATTTTTCCACTCTGGATGTAAATTTAAAATAAAATGGTAAAAATGCAGATAATGTGCAGAGAATACTGTAACTCTCAGTGACTGTTATCTTTTACCAGATTATAGTGAGGGAACTTGCTTTCTTCCTGTGTGGAATCCGGGGAATACAGAGGACGGGGACATATCTCTGGTGGGTTCCCATTACTGGATTCATCTGCCTGATGATGGTGGTGGATGGTGTGACCTTCCTGTGTGGAATCCCAGGAATACAGAGGACGGAGACATCTCTCTGGGGGGTTCCCATGACTGGATCCATCTGTAGGAAACACACACACTGACTGAATCCATTGTTTCTATGTGTTTATCAGATGATGGGGGATCATTTGTTGGGAACATGACGTTATATTGAGGAATGGAGATGGACCTTCCATATGGTGTCCAGTATTTCCTCATTTGCTGGGAACATGACGTTATATTGAGGAATGGAGATGGACCTTCCATATGGTGTACAGTATCTCCACCTCATTTGTTGGGAACAAGATATTATATGGTGGAATGGAGATGGACCTTTCATGTGGTATACAGTATCTCCTCCTCATTTGTTGGAAACATGACGTTATATTGAGGAATGGAGATGGACCTTCCATATGGTGTCCAGTATCTCCTCCTCATTTGTTGGGAACAAGATATTATATGGTGGAATGGAGATGGACCTTTCATGTGGTGTACAGTATCTCCTCCTCATTTGTTGGGAACATGACGTTATATTGAGGAATGGAGACGGACCTTTCATATGGTGTGCAGTATCTCCTCCTCATTTGTTGGGAACATGACGTTATAGCGAGGAATGGAGATGGACCTTTCATGTGGTGTACAGTATCTCCACCTTGGTTGGGCACTTGGTGTAGTTATATGAATGCTGTTCTTATAGACAATGGGAATTTTTTCCATTCTGTAGACTGAGGATGTCATATAAGGTGAATAACTGTCCATAGTTGCCAAAATTAAATCTAATGAAAAATGAATATATCCAGGTCAACTTATTAAATAGTTTTTAAAATAAAATTGTCACCCTTATTTTGCTGGTCTACTTTATAGTCACTTTCAGTCAGTTTGCACACCTTAAACCTAATAAAAATGTGAAGTAAAATGAAAATGTGTAGCGCTGCATTCTGTGCATACAATACTTACCTGTGCTGACATCTAGAGAAGATTCGTCCTTGGTAATTTTCATATTCATTTCTGTTTCCTTCATAGACAGCTGGTCATCCCTCATATAAGTCTCTTCTTCTGCTTTAACCTCAATTTTCATATCAATCACTTCTTCTGCCTTAAATCAGAAAATGATTGTGATAATTAATATCCTGAGATTAAATAGATTATAATCTAACATAGTTTAGCATCACGTTTGAGACCGACATCCTCATTTCCACCTAACTGATGATGGTGAGGGATGGTGTGATCTTCCTGCGTGGAATCCCAAGAATACTGAGGACGGGGACATCTCTCTGGTGGGTTCCCATGACTGGATCCATCTACCTTATGATGGTGAGGGATGTTGTGATCTTCCTGTGTGGAATCCAGGGAATACAGAGGATGGGGACATCTCTCTGGTGGGTTCTCATGACTGGATCCATCTACCTGCTGATGGTGGTGGATGGTGTGATCTTCCTGCGTGGAATCCCGTGAATACAGAGGACGGCGACATCTCTCTGGTGGGTTCCCATGACTGGATCCATCTACCTGATGATGGTGGAGGATGGTGTGATCTTCCTGTGTGGAATCCTGGGAATACAGAGGACGGGGACATCTCTCTGGTGGGTTCCCATTACTGGATCCATCCACCTGATGATGGTGAGGGATGGTGTGGTCTTCCTGTGTGGAATCCCGGGAATATAGAGGACGGGTACATCTCTCTGGTGGGTTCCCATTACTGGATCCATCTATAGGAAACACACACACTGACTGAATCCATTGTTTCTATGTGTTTATAAGATGATGGGGGATCTAGGTGGACCCTCCGTACTGCTCTCTCCTTTACAATAAAGTCTCCTCTTACCCGGTGATGTGAGGGATCTAGGTGGTTCTGATTCAGTAGTGGACAATTTAGAAGGCACCCACAAAACAAACTGTTGACACAATGTTGGTTGGTTGCTCAATCCTAGTATATCTCTTGGAAATATATATATATAGAAAACACCAGAACAAGACCCGGGATGTACCAGACCAAAATCTGTCTGAAAATATATTTTGTATTGAATGCTTGTACCTGTCAGGAATGGACTCGCCAATGGTGGTGGGACTCACCTGCCTTGTGGGCTGCAGTACCAAGGCTGGCCAGCGGGTGCTCTCAGCAGCCAGAATCTCACTCCTGCAATCAGGCCATCACCCGAGGCTGATTGCAGGAGGTGTATTTAAGCAGGACCAGGGCTGTGATCAGTGCCTTGGTGTATGTTTCCCATGAGCCCCTGTAGCTGCATCCTGTCTGCTTCCTGCCTGATCCTGCTTTGATCCTGACTCTGAACCTGACTCTGAACGAACCCCGCCTGTCCTGACCTCGGCTATTCCTGACCACTCTTCCGCTCGCTCCTGGTACCCTGTTTTCCCGTTAGCTACCGACCCAGCCCACCTGACTACGTTGTGCTCCATATATATATACATATATATATATATATCAGTTTAGGTTTGGGTTTGTTTCACCTTGTTGTATGTATTTGTGTTAGTTTTGGGTTTGGTTTATTGCACTGCGTTTATGTTTGTGTTGTCCTTAATAAATTATCTTATTTACACGCTATACCTGAAGTCTGTGTTTCCCTGTGTTGGTCCATACACCTCTGGTCATTCCCGGAGCCCTGACATTACACCAAGGCCAGTCCTGACCAGAAGTGGCTGCACAGGGAAGTCATCTTGGTATATTGTTGTGAAGGATGCACACTGAGGATGTTGTGTATTTGTCGCTGCTAGTCCTAGATGACAGAGATTATGCCTATCAGACTCTGCAGGAGTATACCAGGGATCAGCTGCTAGAATGCATACGGATTGCTCATTTCCTAGTAGATCAGGGCATGGAGTTCTGAGGTGCAACCATTGATTCAGGTTTGTGCAGAGTTGGCTTCATCTGGTACCCCTGAAAGCAGGGATGACTTTTTGCCGCCATTTACTACAGACCAAGTAGAGTCACTGGTATGGTTATTGGAGGATGATCCGGATTGCTTCTTGGAGCACTATTCAGCATGTTCACCACAGGTATTAAGGGATTGTATAAACGCAGTGCAGTCTTTGGTCAGACAGGCTATGTGTAAACTGAGTTTTGTTCAACCAATACTACAGTCCTGGTCAGACTTGTTATACACAGCCTCAGTCAGCTTGCAACAAACCCGTCCTGCTTCCAATCATTCCTCTGCTCAAAGCTCTACTCCTGTATTCCCGACAGCACCCCCAGTTACAGCCCAATATACCCTGTTATCTACCACATGTCATTACCCTGTTCCCATTCGCTGCACCTATCCTGCCTTTAACCCTGTAAAAAAGGCCGCTGTAGCAACTATTCCCTCCTCTGTTCCATCCTCCACCTCTTCTCTGTCTCCAGCTACTCCCTCCAATTACAGACCTGCATTTACTTGCAGTGCCCCAGTAACTAAACCCACGAAGAAGCGAAAATTCTTTCCAACCAGTACCATCCTACCAGTATCCAAACCGGTCAGCCTGCCGTCTGTGAATCCGCCTTCCGTTGTTCAGCCTGATGTCCGATGACCCAGTGTACGCTACCCAGCCTGATGACCTGATCCGGCCTGATTACCCGATCTGGCCTGCTGACCCGGTCCGGGCTGATGATCCTACCCGGCCTGATGATCCTATCCAGCGTGATGATCTGGTGCCCACTACCCAGCCTGATGATCCTACCCAGCCTGATGATCCTACCCAGCTTGATGATCTGGTGCCCGCTACCCAGCCTGATGGCCCGATCCGGCCTGATGATCCGATCCGGTCTGATGACCCGATACGGCCTGATGACCCGATCCGGCCTGATGATCTGGTGTACGCTACCCAGCCTGATGATCTGGTGTACGTTACCCAGCCTGATGACCTGACCCAGCCTGATGACCCGACCCAGCTTGATGATCTGGTGCCCGCTACCCAGCCTGATGGCCCAATCCAGCCTGATGACCCGATCCGGCCTGATGACCCGATCCAGCCAGATGACTTGGTGCCCGCTGTTCTGCCAGATGACTCGGTGCCCGCTGTCGTGCCAGATGACTCGGTGCCCGCTGTCGTGCCAGATGACTCGGTGCCCGCTGTCGTGCCAGATGACTCGGTGTCCGCTGTCGAGCTTGGTGACTCGGTGCCCGCTGTTCTGCCAGATGACTCGGTGCCCGCTGTTCTGCCAGATGTCTCGGTGCCCGCTGTCGTGCCAGATGTCTCGTGCCCGCTGTTGTGCCAGATGACTCAGTGCCCGCTGTCGTGCCAGATGACTCGGCGCCCGCTGTCGTGCCAGATAACTCGGCGCCCGCTGTTGTGCCAGATGGCTCGGTGCCCGCTGTCGTGCCAGATGACTTGGCGCCCGCTGTCAAGCTTGGTGACCCGGTGCCTGCTGTCCTGCCAGATGGCTCGGTGCCCGCTGTCGTGCCAGATGACTCGTTGCCCGCTGTCATGCCAGATGACTTGGCGCCCGCTGTCGAGCTTGGTGACCCGGTGCCCGCTGTCCTGCCAGATGACTCGGTGCCTGCTGTCGTGCCAGATGACTCGGTGCCCGCTGTCGAGCTTGGTGACTCGGTGCCCGCTGTTCTGCCAGATGACTCGGTGCCCGCTGTTCTGCCAGATGTCTCGGTGCCCGCTGTCGTGCCAGATGTCTTGGTTCCTGCTTTCGTGCCAGATGACTCGGTACTCGCTGTCGTGCCAGATGACTCGGTGCCCGCTGTCGTGCCAGATGACTCGGCGCCCGCTGTCGAGCTTGGTGACTTGGTGCCCGCTGTCCTGCCAGATGACTCGGTGCCCGCTGTCGTGCCAGATGACTCGGCGCCCGCTGTCGTGCCAGATGACTCGGCGCCCGCTGTCGTGCCAGATGGCTCGGTGCCCACTGTCGTGCCAGATGACTTGGCGCCCGCTGTCAAGCTTGGTGACCCGGTGCCTGCTGTCCTGCCAGATGGCTCGGTGCCCGCTGTCGTGCCAGATGACTCGGTGCCCGCTGTCATGCCAGATGACTTGGCGCCCGCTGTCGAGCTTGGTGACCCGGTGCCCGCTGTCCTGCCAGATGACTCGGTGCCTGCTGTCGTGCCAGATGACTCGGTACTCGCTGTCGTGCCAGATGACTCGGCGCCCGCTGTCGTGCCAGGTGACTCGGTGCCCGCTGTCGAGCTTGGTGACTCGGCGCCCGCTGTCGTGCCAGGTGACTCGGCGCCCGCTGTCGTGCCAGGTGACTCGGTGCCCGCTGTCGAGCTTGGTGACTCGGTGCCCGCTGTTCTGCCCGATGACTCGGTGCCCGCTGCTCCGCCCGATGGCCCGCTGCCTCGCCTGATGGCCCGGTGCCCGCTGCCCAGCCTAATGTGCCTCTGTCCGCTGCCCAGCCTGATGTGCCTCTGTCCGCTGCCCAGCTTGATGTGCCTCCGCCCACTGCCCAGCCTGATGTGCCAGCCCCTGATATCCAGCCAGTTACCTGACCAAGGCGGTGGAACATTAAGGACTGTTTGGAGCGTCCTGAGGCCGCTCCTTGAGGGGGGGGTACTGTCAGGAATGGACTCGCCAATGGTGGTGGGACTCACCTGCCTTGTGGACTGCAGTAACAAGGCTGGCCAGCGGGTGCTCTCAGCAGCCAGAATCTCACTTCTGCAATGGGAATACAGAGGACGGGGACATCTCTCTGGTGGGTTCCCATTACTGGATCCATCCACCTGATGATGGTGAGGGATGGTGTGGTCTTCCTGTGTGGAATCCCGGGAATATAGAGGACGGGTACATCTCTCTGGTGGGTTCCCATTACTGGATCCATCTATAGGAAACACACACACTGACTGAATCCATTGTTTCTATGTGTTTATAAGATGATGGGGGATCTAGGTGGACCCTCCGTACTGCTCTCTCCTTTACAATAAAGTCTCCTCTTACCCGGTGATGTGAGGGATCTAGGTGGTTCTGATTCAGTAGTGGACAATTTAGAAGGCACCCACAAAACAAACTGTTGACACAATGTTGGTTGGTTGCTCAATCCTAGTATATCTCTTGGAAATATATATATATAGAAAACACCAGAACAAGACCCGGGATGTACCAGACCAAAATCTGTCTGAAAATGTATTTTGTATTGAATGCTTGTACCTGTCAGGAATGGACTCGCCAATGGTGGTGGGACTCACCTGCCTTGTGGGCTGCAGTACCAAGGCTGGCCAGCGGGTGCTCTCAGCAGCCAGAATCTCACTCCTGCAATCAGGCCATCACCTGAGGCTGATTGCAGGAGGTGTATTTAAGCAGGACCAGGCCTGTGATCAGTGCCTTGGTGTATGTTTCCCATGAGCCCCTGTACCTGCATCCTGTCTGCTTCCTGCCTGATCCTGCTTTGATCCTGACTCTGAACGAACTCCGCCTGTCCTGACCTCGGTGATTCCTGATCACTCTTCCACTCACTCCTGGTACCCTGATTTCCCGTTAGCTACTGACCCGGCCACCTGACTACATTGTGCTCCATATATATATATATATATATATATATATATATATATATATATATATATATATCAGTTTAGGTTTGGGTTTGTGTCACCTTGTTGTATGTATTTGTGTTAGTTTTGGGTTTGGTTTGTTGCACTGCGTTTATGTTTGTGTTGTCCTTAATAAATTATCTTGTTTACACGCTATACCTGAAGTCTGTGTTTCCCTATGTCAGTCCACACACCTCTGGTCATTCCCGGAGCCCTGACAGTACCTCACCTGTTTTCCTCTCTAATTTGTTTTCCTCCTTCTTACATGACCACTCACCCCTCACACATTCCTCCTCTTCTTCATTTGTATATTCTACTTTAATATCGTTGACGTTGAGACCTTCTGATGCCGGATAAGAATGATGGAAAACCTGACACACACAACGATACAGTTACCATCCAGACACATCCCTTGGATAATGTCCCAGAATTCCAGGCACCGCTCACCTCTACTGTCAGGAGGTCAATGATCCTCTTGATGACTTCTAGGATCTTCTTTCTGTTGTGTCTTTCTGGAAACATTAAGGAACATAGAGGGACTGTGGTGGATTCCTGTCCATCTCCCAGTGTCTTTTTTGCAACTATGTTGTCCTGTGAGGAGAGAGTAGAAATTATTATATACTTTTCTCAACCATATAACTAAATACCCAAATTTCTGCCATTATGGTCCCTTCTTGCATGGAAGTTGGGGGCCCTCTTTATATTGTGGTGGTGTGCCGTCATGAGAAGGAACTTCTCAGGCATGGGTGAAATCCTAAATTTGCGATGATGGATGGGGCATGGAGGTTTATATGGGACAGCTAATTGATAGCGATGTAAAAGAAGGGGGATTTGAGGTGTTGTGCAATGCCGGAGCACAGAGGAACATGGTGCATTGATAAGGTGCTGAGCTTTTGGAGGAGACCCCTACAAGGCAGAGTTATAGCAGAGCTATAATGTACCACTGATATCAAACATGGACAGACCCCCCACCCACCAGAAAAGCTGGACTGAGCTGCCATGTGTAGCAAATAATTCCAAGGCATGCTCCCGGAATCCTCCTCATTTCCCCGGTCAGCAGGTAGATGATCTCCAGGGTCAAAAGTAATATCCTCTCCATCAGGTTGGTACAATTTGCCCCCATAACTCGCATTCTACTGCAGCCCATCCCCAGAACTTAGCATCATGGGTAAGAAGGCAGGATATTCAGTGATTGGTTCTCATTGGGCATTTTTTTTAATGTCTTCATAAGTAGGCTTCAATACAATGGCTACTGCCAGGCCATCTGATTTGATACCTACAGAGGGATAGAGAGGAACTTACCCATTCATTGCCTAGAGTATCAGAGAGAGAAACTCAGCCTTTCCCATCACCTCCGGGAAAGCTTTACATACATGTGTGTCACATCACGGATTAATACATACGTGACTGGTATCGTTTACCATATTTGTAGCCTTCATCCATCCAAACTGTATGTCCATCTAATCCAGGGGTCTACAAACTATGGCCCTCCAGGTGTTGAGGAACTGTAAGCCCCTTGAGGCTTTGCAAGACTCTGACAGCCACAGGCAAGACTCCCAGAGGCAGAGGCATGATGGGACTTGTAGTACTTCAACAGCTGGAGGGCCATAGTTTGGAGATCCCTCCATCCCATCCATCTATCAAGACTTTACACTCACTGGTACATTTTGTAAAGCGCTGTGCAAACTGTTGGCGCTATATAAATCCTGTGTAATAATAATAATACACCTGTTCAATTGCTTGGCCACGCAAATTTTTAATCAGCCAATCACATGGCAGCAACTCAATGCATTTAGGCATCTAGACGAGGTGAAGACGACTTGCTGAAGTTCAAACAGAGCATCAGAATGGGGAAGAAAGGGGATTTAAGTGACTTTGAATGTGGCATGGTTGTTGGTGCCAGACGGGCTGGTCTGAGTATTTCAAAAACTGCTGATCTACTGGGATTTTCCCGCACAACCATCTCTAGGGTTTACGGAGAATGGTCCGAAAAAGAAAATATCCAGTGAGCGGCAGTTGTGTGGAGGAAAATATCTCCTTGAGGTCAAAGGAGAATATGCAGACTGGTTCCAGATGATAGAAAGGCAACAGTAACTCAATAACCACTCGTTACATCCAAGGTATGCATAATACCATCTCTGAACGCACAACACGTCCAACCATGTAGCAGATGGGCTACAGCAGCAGAAGACCACACCGGGTGCCACTCCTGTCAGCTGAGAACAGGAAACTATTGGCACAGGATCACCAAAATTGGACAACAGAAGATCGGAAAAACGTTGCCTGGTCTGAAGAGTCTGGATTTCAGCTGCGACCTTCATATGGTAGGGTCAGAATTTGGTATAAACAACATGAAAGCATGGATCCATCCTGCCTTGTATCTACGGTTCAGGCTGGTGGTGTCATGGTGTGGTGGATCCATCCTGCCTTGTATCAACGGTTCAGGCTGGTGGTGGTGGTGTCATGGTGTGGGGGATCCATCCTGCCTTGTATCCACGGTTCATGGATGTGCAGCTGACAAATCTGCAGCAACTGCATGATGTTGTCATGTCAATATGGACCAAAATCTCTGAGGAATGTTTCCAACACCTTTTTGAATCTGTGCCATGAAGAATAAAGGCAGTTCTGAAGGCAAAAGGAGGTCCAACCCGGGACTAGCAAGGTGGACCTAATAAAGAGGCCGGTGAGTGTATATCCATCCATACATCCATCCAAACGATACATACATCCAATCCACCCGTCCCATCTATTCATTCAATCCATCCATCCATTGATCCTTCCATCCATTCAATCCAAGAATCCATACATCCAACCAACCATCTATCCACTCCAATAATTTATCCATCCATATAATTAGTCATCCATTCATTTAATCCAGAGTCTCCGAACCTTCTAAATAAAGGGCCAGTTTACTGTTCATCAGATTTTAGGAGTGCTGGCCTGTGCTTAGTGGGAGCAAGCAATGCCTCAGGCTTGGTGGTCAGCGGGAGTAAAGCATTTATATAAAACCTGAGGTCAGTGGGGGGAATAGTGCCCCATCGTTGGTGTCAGTGAGAGCAATAGTGCCCCATCATTGGTACCAGTTGGAGGAATAGTACCCCATTATTGGTGTCAGTGGGAGGAATAGTGCCCCATCGTTGATGTCAGTAGGAGGAATAGTGCCCCATCATTGGTACCAGTGGGGGGACTAGTGCCCCATCATTGGTGTCAGTGGGAGGAATAGTGCCCCATCATTGGTATCAGTGGGAGGAATAGTGCCCCATCATTGGTACCAGTGGGAGGAATAGTGCCCCATCATTGGTGTGAGTGGGAGGACTTGTGCCCCATCATTGGTGTGAGTGGGAGGACTAGTGCCCCATCATTGGTGTCAGTGGGAGGAATAGTGCTCCATCATTGGTACCAGTGGGAGGAATAGTGCCCCATTATTGGTGTGTGGGAGGACTAGTGCCCCATCATTGGTGTCAGTGGGAGGAATAGTGACACATCATTGGTACCAGTGGGAGGACTAGCGCCCCATCATTGGTGTGAGTGGGAGGACTAGTGCCCCATCATTGGTGTCAGTGGGAGGAATAGTGCCCCATCATTGGTACCAGTGGGAGGAATAGTGCCCCATCATTGGTGTTAGTGGGAGGACTAGTGCCCCATCATTGGTATGAGTGGGAGGAATAATGCCCCATTATTGGTGTAAGTGGGAGGACTAGTACCCCATCATTGATATCAGTGGGAGGAATCGTGCCCCATCATTGGTGTCACTGGGAGGACTAGTGCTCCATCATTGGTGTCAGTGGGAGGACTAGTGCCCCATCATTGGTGTGAGTGGAAGGACTAGTGCCCCATCATTGGTGTGAGTGGGAGGACTAGTGCCCCATCATTGGTGTTAGTGGGAGGAATAGTGCCCCATCATTGGTACCAGTGGGAGGAATAGTGCCCCATTATTGGTGTGTGGGAGGAATAGTGCCCCATCATTGGTGTCAGTGGGAGGACTAGTTCCCCATCATTGGTGTCAGTGGGAGGAATAGTGTCCCAGGAGCCACATAAAGGCCAACAAAGGGCTGCATCTGACCTGCTATACAATATATTCATCCAACCCATTCACCCAATCCATCTGATTCATTCATTAATCCATCCATTCAAGTCATCTATTCATTCATCTAATTCATCCATGCATCCATACAATACATCCATTCACAAGATTCATCCATCTATTCAATTCATTCATCCATCCATTTATTACCTACAGGAAAATAGAGGAGCTCAGTGTTCACCCATCACAAAGTTTTCTATACATGTGTCCCATCACGATTTATAATATACAGTTGTGTTCAAAATAATAGCAGTCAGAAATCACTAAACTGATCAATCAGTGTTTTTGGTAGAAATTATATTTCTACATGGCAAATAATTTACTAGCAGGTGTAGTAGAGTAATAGAAATCCAACAGACCCAACAGTCATGACATGCATGCTGCTGATTCTGTGTAATTGAATCACTAATTGAAAGGGGCATGTTCAAAATAATAGCAGTGTGGAGTTCTATTAGTGAGGTCATTCATTCTTTGAAAAACAGGTGGCGATTATTGCCCTTATTTAAGGAAGGAAGGCAGCAAATGTTGTACATGCTGGTTACAGTGCATTTCTCTCTGAAATTCTGAGGAAAATGGGTAGTTCCAGACATTGTTCAGAAGAACAGCGTACCTTGATTACAAGTTGATTGGAGAGGGGAAAACATATAAAGAAGTGCAGAAAATGATAGGCTGCTCAGCTAAAATGATCGCAAATACTTTAAAATGGCAACCAAAACTTGAAAGACGTGGAAGAAAGCGGAAAACTACCATTTGAATGGATAGAAGAATAGCCAAAATGGCAAGGACTCAGCCAACAATCAGCTCCAGGAAGATCAAAGAAGGTCTAAAGTTACCTGTGAGTACTGTTTCAATTAGAAGACGCCTATGTGAAGCCAAGCTATCTGCAAGAAGCCCCCGCAAAGTCCCACTGTTGACTGTCTTCAAGAAGTTGACTTGGCCTTCAAATTCTCAAGATCTCAGTCCCATCAAGCATCTGTGGAATGTGCTGGAAAAACAAGTCCAATACATGGAGGTCCCACCTTCCAACTTACCGGACTTAAAGGATCAACTACTGATGGCTTGGTGCCAAATACCACAGCGTACCTTCAGAGGTCTAGTGGAGTCCATGTCTCATTGGGTCAGAGAGGGGGACCTTCTCAAGCCATCTTACATTGGTAGTCAGTGGAGAAGAGCTCATGTAGACTGGTGATCAGAGGAAGAGGGATCTTCCTATATTATATATGGGTCAGTGGTCCCCTTAGATTGGTGGTCAGGGAGAGAAGAGTTCATCTAGACTGGTGATCAGAGCAAGAGGGACCTTCTTATATTATATATGGATCAGTGGTCCCCTTAGATTGGTGGTCAGGGAGAGAAGAGCTCATGTAGACTGGTGATCAGAGGAAGAGGGACATTCCTATATTATATATGGGTCAGTGGTCCCCTTAGATTGGTGGTCAGGGAGAGAAGCAACCTCTTATATTGGTGGTCAATGGAGAAGGCCCCCCTTTACACTTATGATCAGGAGAAGAAGGACCCTCTTACACTTCCAAACCAGCTGCAGATAATCACACTGAAAGCAATACCATTAAGTGTCTAGTAAACATTTAGTCCCTATGCATTGTTTTCTTATTCAAGCCCTGATGAAGGGGGTGTTTTTGGACCACTGAAATCTTTTGATTGTCCTTCTGACCCTTATGGGGATTAAGTCATATCTGGACCTTTTAGCAATGTTTAGTGGTCAATAGAGAAGGGTCTCCTTAGATTGGTGGTCAGGGGAAGAAGGAACTTCTTCCATTGGTGGTCATTAAAGAAGGGTGCTCTTAGACTGGGGGTCAGGGGAAAAAGGAACTTCTTACATTGGTGGTCATTAGAGAAGGGTGCTCTTGGACTGGTGGTCAGGGGAAGAAGGAACTTCTTACATTGGTGGTCAATAGAGAAGGGTGGTCTTAGATTGGTGGTCAGGGGAAGAAGGAACCTCTTACATTGGTGGTCAATAGAGAAGGGTGCTCTTAGACTGGTGGTCAGGGGAAGAAGGAACTTCTTACATTGGTGGTCAATAGAGAAGGACCATCATACATTGGTGGTCAGTGAGAAGACTGCCTCCTTACGGATAGCGATATCTATCTATATACAGTCAGGTCCATAAATATTGGGACATCGACACAATTCTAACATTTTTGGCTCTATACACCACCACAATGGATTTGAAACGAAACGAACAAGATGTGCTTTAACTGCAGACTGTCAGCTTTAATTTTAGGGTATTTACATCCAAATCAGGTGAACGGTGTAGGAATTACAACAGTTTGCATATGTGCCTCCCACTTATTAAGGGACCAAAAGTAATGGGACAGTTAGCTTCTCAGCTGTTCCATGGCCAGGTGTGTGTTATTCCCTCATTATCCCAATTACAATGAGCAGATAAAAGGTCCAGAGTTCATTTCAAGTGTGCTATTTGCATTTGGAATCTATTGCTGTCAACTCTCAAGATGAGATCCAAAGAGCTGTCACTATCAGTGAAGCAAGCCATCATTAGGCTGAAAAAAACAATACAAACCCATCAGAGAGATAGCAAAAACATTAGGTGTGGCCAAAACAACTGTTTGGAACATTCTTAAAAAGAAGGAACACACCGGTGAGCTCAGCAACACCAAAAGACCCGGAAGACCACGGAAAACAACTGTGGTGGATGACCGAAGAATTCTTTCCCTGGTGAAGAATACACCCTTCACAACAGTTGGCCAGATCAAGAACACTCTCCAGGAGGTAGGTGTATGTGTGTCAAAGTCAACAATCAAGAGAAGACTTCACCAGAGTGAATACAGAGGGTTCACCACAAGACGTAAACCATTGGTGAGCCTCAAAAACAGGAAGGCCAGATTAGAGTTTGCCAAACGACATCTAAAAAAGCCTTCACAGTTCTGGAACAACATCCTATGGACAGATGAGACCAAGATCAACTTGTACCAGAGTGATGGGAAGAGAAGAGTATGGAGAAGGAAAGGAACTGCTCATGATCCTAAGCATACCACCTCATCAGTGAAGCGTGGTGGTGGTAGTGTCATGGCGTGGGCATGTATGGCTGCCAATGGAACTGGTTCTCTTGTATTTATTGATGATGTAACTGCTGACAAAAGCAGCAGGATGAATTCTGAAGTGTTTCGGGCATTATTATCTGCTCATATTCATCCAAATGCTTCAGAACTCATTGGACGCCGCTTCACAGTGCAGATGGACAATGACCCAAAGCATACTGCAAAAGCAACCAAAGAGTTTTTTAAGGGAAAGAAGTAGAATGTTATGCAATGGCCAAGTCAATCACCTGACCTGAATCCAATTGAGCATGCATTTCACTTGCTGAAGACAAAACTGAATGGAAAATGCCCCAAGAACAAGCAGGAACTGAAGACAGTTGCAGTAGTGGCCTGGCAGAGCATCACCAGGGATGAAACCCAGCGTCTGGTGATGTCTATGCGTTCCAGACTTCAGGCTGTAATTGACTGCAAAGGATTTGCAACCAAGTAATAAAAAGTGAAAGTTTGATTTATGATTAATATTCTGTCCCATTACTTTTGGTCCCTTAACAAGTGGGAGGCACATATGCAAACTGTTGTAATTCCTACACCATTCACCTGATTTGGATGTAAATATCCTCAAATTAAAGCTGACAGTCTGCAGTTAAAGCACATCTTGTTCATTTCATTTCAAATCCATTGTGGTGGTGTATAGAGCCAAAAATGTTAGAATTGTGTCGATGTCCCAATATTTATGGACCTGACTGTAGTATCTAACGCATAATCTCATAGGAATCAAGAGTCCACATTATGATTTAGCAACGAGAACTTTATTTTATTGCTGCCATTCAATTCTGAGACCACACCATCGTTCCTGACCTTTATGGAGAGACCCCCCTCAATTCTTGTCTTGATGAGACAGTAGAAAAAGATAAATAAGAACTTATGCATATGAGAACAAACAAAGGAAGCCTGCGGTGGTTGCGTGTGGTACTTCACCCTCCATCATAAGTTAGGGATCCCAGATCATCAGATTACCAACAAAAAATGATGGTGGTGGTGGTGGGGAGACTAGCTGAAAATGTGCAATAAATGATAAGAACATTTTGAAAAAATTAAAACAAAACCAAAGTACCTAAAAGTAAACTCTACCAACTGGATGGATTAACCATTTTAAACTTCATCATCCTAATCATGATTGTCCTCCAGACAGAAGAGTTGAGCCTATGAAACATCACCAGAATCTGGTGTTAGGGTGGTGACTTTTCTGGTGGGAAGTTAGTGCTCCTTTGAGTTTAAAACATTTGCCGCATTCTGAACAGGAAAATGGCCTCTCACTGGTGTGACTTCTCATGTGCCTATCACAGTTCCCTTTATCGGAAAAGCACTTTCCACACTCGGGACAGAAAAAAGGCTTCTCTCCAGTGTGGACTCTGTGGTGTCTATTGAGTTGCGATTTATCGGTGAAAGACTTTCCACACTCAGAACACGAAAAGGGCTTTTCCCTGGTGTGTGCCCTCTGGTGAAGAATGAGTTCTTGGCTGGTGATGAAGGACTTCCGGCACTCGGAACATGAAAAGGGTTTTTGCTCGTAGTGGACTTTCTGGTGGGCAGTGAGTTGCGATCTGAGGCCGAAAGATGCTTCACACTTCAAACACGTGTAGGGCTTTTCACCTGTGTGAAGTTTCTTGTGTTCCATCAGGCCATGATGAGTCATGTACTCTTTCTGGCAGTCTGGGCAAGAATAGATCTCCTTGCCGGCGTGCACCATCTGATGAATTTGGAGTTCCCTTTTTGTTTTAAAACCTTTCCTGCATTCCGAACATGGAAACGGAAAGTCAACTTTGTGATTTATTGTGTTGTGAACACACCCTAATAAAAACATTTTATTGTCTCTTTTTGTTACTGTATCCACATTATTAGAAGAACATTCCTCAGGATTAGCAGGATCTGGTGGTCCATCTGCACCGTGACAGCCTGGTGGGACATTTAGAATAACAGTTTTGGATTCTTCACAATTAAAGGGATCTGCTGGTCTCTCCAAACAATCAAATTTGTGATGTATATATTGTGTAAATAGTCTTACTCCTGGAGAATTTTGGGCCATGTCATTATCTTCATCCCGAGATAAAGAAATATGTCCTCCTGAGATATTCCAGCCATCGCCTCCACCTGTTGGAAATTTAAGCAAAAAAATAGCTACAGCATCGCTCATTTTCTATGTGTCAACTGTTCCCAAGAGCTCTGGCACAAAATTAGGTACAACAATTACACCAACACAAGGACTGAAATCAGATAAGTGTCGAGGTAATACAATTACATTGCTAGTCATGGAACTCTCCCCACCTGATTTGTTGGAAACATGACATTATACTGGTAAAAGGATATGGCCCTTCCATATGGTGTCCAGTCTTCATTTGTTGAGAACATGACGGTATATTGAGGAATGGAGATGGACCTTCCATATGGTGTACAGTATCTCCTCCTCATTTGTTGGGAACATGACGTTATATTGAGGAATGGAGGTGGACCTTCCATATGGTGTACAGTATCTGCTCCTCATTTGTTGGGAACGTGACATTATATTGAGGAATGGAGGTGGACCTTCCATATGGTGTACAGTATCTCCTCATTTGCTGGGAACGTGACGTTATATTGAGGAATGGAGATGGACCTTTCATATGGTGTCCAGTATCTCCTCCGCATTTGCTGGGAACTTGACGTTATATTGAGCAATGGAGATGGACCTTCTATATAGTGTACAGTATCTCCTCCGCATTTGTAGGGAACGTGACATTATATTGAGGAATGGGGATGGACCTTTCATATGGTGTACAGTATCTCCTCATTTGTTGGGAACATGACATTATATTGAAGAATGGAGATGGACCTTTCATATGGTGTCCAGTATCTCCTCCTCATTTGTTGGGAACATGACGTTATGTTGAGGAATGGAGATGGACCTTTCACATGGTGTCCAGTATCGCCTCTTCATTTGTTGGGAACATGAGGTTATATTGAGGAATGGAGATGGACCTTTCATATGGTGTACAGTATCTCCTCCTCATTTGTTGGGAACATGACGTTATATTGAGGAATGGAGATGGACCTTTCATATGGTGTACAGTATCTCCTCCTCATTTGTTGGGAACATGACGTTATATTGAGGAATGGAGATGGACCTTTCATATGGTGTCCAGTATTGTTAAGGACCGACTGGCAGTAGCCTCTAGCGACCCACAGGCCGAAATCCCTCAGGGCGCAGAATCTAAGCCTCAGTCTGCTGTTTCACCAGAGCCCCTGATGGTGGGGATGGACTTGAAGCAGCCTGAGACCAGGTCGCGACCCCCGAGTTCAACCAGCTGTGGTAGAGGTGGATTTGCCAGTGGTAGGTAACAAGTGAGAGCCAGATGTGAAGAGGTAGTGTGTAACGTAGTCAGACAGGCCAGGTCGGTAACAGCGGAGGCAGACGGTACAGATCAGCAGGCAAAAGGATAAACGGGTTACAGGCCAGGTTCAGCAACAGGAGGTCAGGTAAATAGGAGAAAGCAGAAGAATGGTCAGACAAGCCAGGGATCAGGGCAGAAGAGAGTCATGATAATCTGGGTCAGGCAGGTTCGGCAACAAAGGCAAACTCAGGTACTAGGAACAGGAACACAGGAATAAGACCATACGGCAATGTGAGCATTACAAGAGCTGGTTTAAATAGCCCGCCCGGCGCTGACAGGCACGCCTGGGTTCTAGTGCCTGCCGTCGCCGTCATTGGTGACAGGCACGCCTGGGTCCTAGTGCCCGCCTGCCTCTATGTCTTGTCGGGATCCTACGCATGTGCAGATTCATGCGTCGTGGCGATCTTCTCGTTCCCTGACAAGTATCTCCTCCTCATTTGTTGGGAACATGACATTATATTGAGGAATGGAGGTGGACCTTTCATATGGTGTCCAGTATCTCTTCCTCATTTGTTGAGAACATGACATTATATTGAGGAATGGAGATGGACCTTTCATATGGTGTACAGTATCTCCTCCTCATTTGTTGGGAACATGACGTTATATTGAGGAATGGAGATGAACTTTTCAGTGTGTAAATGATCTCCTCTCCAATTTTTGAGATTTGAGAGTACATTGGTAAATACAAAGATTATATTCTTCTGGTGAAGCCTGGCTATTGATCTATCATATGATGTATAGCATCTCCACCTAATTTGTTGGGCATATTAGCAGGTGGTGTAGTTACATTGACGATGTTCCTACGGACAACAGCGGAAACATTTCCACCTTAGAGATTAAGGATGTTATACAGATTAGTAGTACTTTCCATTCTTTATTTTTAAAAACTAATTGTAAACTAGCTGAAAAAGTTTAAAAATAATATGTGCACCTCTTGGCTGGTCCACCATTTATAACTGAATTTCTTCTTATTGGATGGTGTGGGGGTCTGCTTATTTTTTCAGTCGATTTGCATACCTTTTTTGAAACAAATGTGAAGTAAAGTACAAATATGCTCAATTTTGGGTATATATAATAATACTTACTTCTGCTGACATCTAGAGAAGATTCCTCCTTAGTAATTGTCACCCTCATTTCAGGTTCCTTCATAGATGGCTGATTTCCCCTCACATACATCTCTTCTTCCTTTTTAACCTCAATTTTCATATCAATCACTTCAACCTCCTAAATCACAAAATGATTATCAGCACTGATATACCGAGACTACATAGAAGGATATAATCTGACACAGTTTAGTGTCAAGTTTGAGATTGACGTCCTCAGTCATCTACCTGATGATGGTGAGGGATGATGTGACCTTCCTGTGTAGAATCCCGGGAATACAAAGGACGGGGACATCTCTCTGGTGGGTTCCCATTACTGGATCCATCTACCTGATGGTGGTGAGGGATGGTGTGATCTTCCTGTGTGGAATCCCGGGAATACAAAGGACGGGGACATCTCTCTGGTGGGTTCCCATGACCGGATGCATCTGTAGGAAACACACACACTGACTGAATCCATTGTTTCTATGTGTATATCAGATGATGGGGGATCTAGGTGGTCCCTCCGTACTTCTCTCTCCTTTACAATAAAGTCTCCTCTTACCCGGTGATGTGAGGGGCGGTTGATTGTCCATCATGACGTCCTTGTAGAGATCCTTGTGTCCTTCTAAATACTCCTCCATCATACTATCCTCCTTCTCTTCTTTTATCTCTTTTTTAATAGTAGTATTAAAATTGCTCCAGCTTCTACCCTGAATGTAAATGTAACACAAAATAGTAAAAATGTAACAAATGTACAGATCACAATCTAACTACCAATGACTGTTAAAGGTCTACCTGATGATGGTGAGGGATGGTGTGACCTTCCTGTGTGGAATCCCGGGAATACATAGGACGGGGACATCTCTCTCGTGGTTTCCCATTACTGGATCCATCTACCTGATGATGGTGAGGGGTGGTGTGATCTTCCTGTGTGGAATCCCGTAAATACAGAAGGCGGGGACATCTCTCTGGTGGGTTCCCATTACTGGATCCATCTACTTGATGATGGTGAGGGATGGTGTGACCTTCCTGTGTGGAATCCCGGAAATACAGAAGACGGGGACATCTCTCTGTTGGGTTCCCATTACTGGATCCATCTACCTGATGATGGTGAAGGATGGTATGATCTTCCTGTGTGGAATCCCGGAAATACAGAGGATGGGGACATCTCTCTGGTGGGTTCCCATTACTGGATCTATCTGTAGGAAACACACACTGACTGAATCCATTGTTTCTATGTGTTTATAAGATGATGGGGGATCTCTAAGTGATGATGATTGGTGGTGGACATCCTAAGGGCCTCCAAAACAAGCAGTTGACTACGAACACTAGTGCTCAGTTCCTGTATATTTCTGAGCAATCTCCAAATAGAACAATGCAGAAAAGAAGTGGTCACCCAATATTAGTCCCAACAACAGAACAAGATCGGAATGCACCAGACCAAAAAACTGTCTGTATTTGGTGTTTACACCTCACCTCTTTCCATCTCTGATTGGATTTCCTCCAGGTTACACGACCGATCATCCCTCACATCTTCCTCCTCCTCTTCTTCATTTTTAAATTCCACTTCGGCATTGTTGATGATGGGACCTTCTGGTGCCGGGTAAGGATGGAAAACCTGACACACACAATGATACAGTCACCATCCAGACACATCCCTTGTCTGTTACTGGAGAATGTCCAAGAATTCCCGGCACCGCTCACCTCTCCGGTCAGCAGGTCGATGATCTTCTTGGTGACCTCTAGGATCTTCTTTTCGTGGTTTCTCTCTGGAAACAGTAAGGAACATAGAGGGACTGCGGTGGATTCCTGTCCATCTCCCGATATCTTTTTTGCAACTATGTTAGCCTGTAGAGAGAGAGAGAGTAGAAATTACAGATATATTTCCAACTCATTTAACAAAATCACCCCATGGTCCCGCCTCCTGAGATCTTGCAACGACCTTGGTCCTCCTTCTAGTGTGGTGGTGTGCGGTCATTAAAAAAAGAAGAAGGACTTCTGTGAGCAAAGTCCTGACCTTAACATCAAGATAATGGAGGTCAAACTGGACAGCCAATTGGTAATGATCTGGAAGACAAAAGGTGCCTTTTTATTGAGCAAGGCTGGATAAGATATTTCTCCACCACACTGGGAAGCCTTTTTTTTTCAAAGTGGGAAGCTCTTTATCGCACAATCGCATAGGAAGAACATTTTGGGAGTGTTCAAGGACCCCTCATCAAGCATGTGATTCCATCTGCTTGATGAAGGGTCCCCTGCACGGTCCCATGACCTATCTAATCCATGTTATACACCATGACCATTCGGGAGTCACTGTAGCACTCTATTTACCATATGGTTGATTCCAGGATGGAGGTGCTAGATTTCGGTCCAAACCTGGAATCCCATATGGAAAAAAAATATATTTGAAATATCTTTTAAAAGTATTCCCAAATATATTGCCATTTATTTAAAATGCTAAAATTTTGGCCATATTCAATATATTTAAAAATATATTTCAATAAAAAAATATATATACAGTGAGGAACAGAAGTATTTGAACACCCTGTGATTTTGCAAGCTCTCCCACTTAGAAATCACAGAGGGATCTGAAATTTACATTGTAGGTGCATTCCCACTCTGAGAGACAGAATTAAAAAAAAAGATTTAGGAAATCACATTGTATGATTTGTAAAGAATTTATTTGTCTTGCACTGCTGAACATAAGTATTTTAACGCCTGAAAAAAATCAGTGTTAATATTTGGTACAGAAGCCTTTGTTTGCAATTACAGAGGTCAAACGTTTCCTGTAGTTCTTGACCAGGTTTGCCCACACTGCAACAGGGATTTTGGCCCACTCCTCCACACAGATCCCCTCTAGATCTGTCAGGTTTCGGGGCTGTCGCTGAGCAACACGGAGTTTCAGCTCACTCCAAAGATGTTCTATTGGATTTAGGTCTGGAGACTGGCTAAGCCACTCCAGAACCTTAATATGCTTCTTACGGTGCCACTCCTTGGTTATCCTGGCTGTGTGGTTCGGGTCGTTGTCATGTTGGAAGACCCAGCCACGACCCATCTTCAATGCTCTGACTGAGGGAAGGAGGTTGTTGCTCAAAATCTCACAATAAATGGCCCCATTCATCCTCTCCTTAATACAGTGCAGTCGTCCTGTCCCCTTTGCAGAAAAGCACCCCCAAAGCATGATGTTACCACCCCCATGCTCCACAGTAGGGATGGTGTTCTTGGGATGCAACTCATCCTTCTTTTTCCTCCAAACACGACCAGTGAAGTTTAGACCAAAAAGTTCTACTTTGGTCTCATCTGACCACATGACTTTCTCCCATGCCTCCTCTGGATCATCCAGATCAGTGGTTCTCAACCTTTCTAATGCCGCGACCCCTTAATACAGTTCCTCATGTTGTGGTGACCCCCAACCATAAAATTATTTTCGTTGCTACTTCATAACTGTAATTTTGCAGTGGGAGGACTAGTGCCACATCATTGGTGTCAGTGGAAGGAGTAGTGCCCCATCACTGATGTCAGTGGGATGAATAGTGCCCCATCGTTGGTGTCAGTGGGAGGAATAGTGCCCCATCGTTGGTGTCAGTGGGAGGAATAGTGCCCCATCGTTGGTGTCAGTGGGAGGAATAGTGCCCCATCGTTGGTGTCAGTGGGAGGAATAGTGCCCCATCGTTGGTGTCAGTGGGAGGAATAGTGCCCCATCGTTGGTGTCAGTGGGGGGAATAGTGCCCCATCGTTGGTGTCAGTGGGGGGAATAGTGCCCCATCGTTGGTGTCAGTGGGGGGAATAGTGCCCCATCGTTGGTGTCAGTGGGGGGAATAGTGCCCCATCGTTGGTGTCAGTGGGGGGAATAGTGCCCCATCGTTGGTGTCAGTGGGGGGAATAGTGCCCCATCGTTGGTGTCAGTGGGGGGAATAGTGCCCCATCGTTGGTGTCAGTGGGGGGAATAGTGCCCCATCGTTGGTGTCAGTGGGGGGGAATAGTGCCCCATCGTTGGTGTCAGTGGGGGGAATAGTGCCCCATCGTTGGTGTCAGTGGGGGGAATAGTGCCCCATCGTTGGTGTCATTGGGAGGAATAGTGCCCCATCGTTGGTGTCATTGGGGGGAATAGTGCCCCATCGTTGGTGTCAGTGGGGGGAATAGTGCCCCATCGTTGGTGTCAGTGGGAGGAATAGAGCCCCAACATTGGTGTCAGTGGGGGGAATAGTGCCCCAACATTGGTGTCAGTGGGGGGAATAGTGCCCCATCATTGGTGTCAGTGGGGGAATAGTGCCCCATCATTGGTGTCAGTGGGGGGAATAGTGCCCCATCATTGGTGTCAGTGGGGGGAATAGTGCCCCATCATTGGTGTCAGTGGGAGGAATAGTGCGCCGTCATTGGTGTCAGTGGGAGGAATAGTGCCCCGTCATTGGTGTCAGTGGGAGGAATAGTGCCCCGTCATTGGTGTCAGTGGGAGGAATAGTGCCCCGTCATTGGTGTCAGTGGGAGGAATAGTGCCCCGTCATTGGTGTCAGTGGGAGGAATAGTGCCCCGTCATTGGTGTCAGTGGGGGGAATAGTGCCCCGTCATTGGTGTCAGTGGGGGGAATAGTGCCCCGTCATTGGTGTCAGTGGGGGGAATAGTGCCCCGTCATTGGTGTCAGTGGGGGGAATAGTGCCCCGTCATTGGTGTCAGTGGGGGGAATAGTGCCCCGTCATTGGTGTCAGTGGGGGGAATAGTGCCCCATCACTGGTGTCAGTGGGAGGAATAGTGCCCCATCATTGGTGTCAGTGGGGGGAATAGTGCCCCATCATTGGTGTCAGTGGGGGGAATAGTGCCCCATCATTGGTGTCAGTGGGGGGAATAGTGCCCCATCATTGGTGTCAGTGGGGGGAATAGTGCCCCATCATTGGTGTCAGTGGGAGGAATAGTGCCCCATCATTGGTGTCAGTGGGGGGAATAGTGCCCCATCATTGGTGTCAGTGGGGGGAATAGTGCCCCATCATTGGTGTCAGTGGGGGGAATAGTGCCCCATCATTGGTGTCAGTGGGGGGAATAGAGCCCCATCATTGGTGTCAGTGGGGGGAATAGTGCCCCATCATTGGTGTCAGTGGGGGGAATAGTGCCCCATCATTGGTGTCAGTGGGGGGAATAGTGCCCCATCATTGGTGTCAGTGGGGGGAATAGTGCCCCATCATTGGTGTCAGTGGGGGGAATAGTGCCCCATCATTGGTGTCAGTGGGGGGAATAGTGCCCCATCATTGGTGTCAGTGGGGGGAATAGTGCCCCATCATTGGTGTCAGTGGGGGGAATAGTGCCCCATCATTGGTGTCAGTGGGAGGAATAGTGCCCCATCATTGGTGTCAGTGGGAGGAATAGTGCCCCATCATTGATGTCAGTGTGGTGGAGGGGGAAATAGTGCCCCATCTTTGGGGTCAGGGAGGGGAATAGTGCCCCATCGTTGGTGTCGGTGGGGGGAGGAATAGTGCCCCATTCTTGGTGTCAGTGGGGGGAGGAATAGTGCCCCATCGTTGGTGTCAGTGGGGGGGAGGAATAGTGCCCCATCGTTGGTGTCAGTGGGGGGGAGGAATAGTGCCCCATCGTTGGTGTCAGTGGGGGGGAGGAATAGTGCCCCATCGTTGGTGTCAGTGGGGGGGGAGGAATAGTGCCCCATCATTGGTGTCAGTGCGGGGGGGGGGAGGAAATAGTGCCCCATCATTGGTGTCAGTGGGAGAAATAGTGCCCCATTGTTGGTATTAGTCACACAAATGATGGGGCACTATTCCTCCCACTGACACCAATGATACTTACCTTGCTGACCCCTGCTCCAGCCTGGGCTCGCTCTCTCACTTACCTGTCAGCTGTCTTCCTTCTCTGGCCGCTCTCCTCTTCACTTACTCCGGCAGTTCCCTCGATCTTCTTAGATCTACGCGCGCTGCCGCTCGGCTCCTCCTCTCCAAGCTCCACCTCCTCGCCGGTGATTGGCCGCCTGTGTGCCTCTCCTGAGCTACAGTTCCGGTGGCCAATCAGCGGCGAGGAGGCGGAGCTGTTGAGGGATCCCGGAGGTGTGGCCAGGTGACAGGGCAGTGTGTCATCCCGCCCACACATCGACTGAGTCAGAGGAGCGGTGTCTCGGTTCCTAAGACCATCGGAAATATGTGTTTTCCGATGGTCTTAGGCGACCCCTGGGAAATGGTCGTTCGACCCCCAAAGGGGTCGCGACCCCCAGGTTGAGAACCGCTGATCCAGATGGTCATTGGCAAGCTTCAGACGGGCCTGGACATGTGATGACTTGAGCAGGGGAACCTTCCGTGCAATGCATGATTTGAAACCATGACGGCATAGTGTTCTACCGACAGTGACCTTTGAAACTGTGGTCCCAGCTCTCTTCATGTCATTGACCAGCTCCTCCCATCAGTGATACCCCACGAGGTGAGATTTAGCATGGAGCCCCAGTCCGAGGGAGACTGACAGTCGTCTTTAGCCTCTTCCATTTTCTAACAATTGCTCCAACAGTTGATCTATTTTCACCAGCTGCTTGGCAATTGCCCCGTAGCCCTTTCCAGCCTTGTGGAGGTCCACAATTTTGTCTCTGATGTCTTTTGACAGCTCTTTAGTCTTGCCCATGGTAGTAGTTGGCTTCTGACTGACTGTGGGGTGGACAGGTGTCTTTAAAGAGCTCAGACAGGTGCTACTAAGTTAGATTAATGAGTGGAGTAGAGGTGGACTTTTTAAAGGCACAGTAACAGGTCTTTGAGAGCCAGAATTCTTGCTGTTTCTTAGGTGTTCAAATACTTATGTTCAGCAGTGCAAGACAAATAAATTCTTTACAAATCATACAATGTGATTTCCTGAATTTTTTTTTAAAATTCTGTCTCTCAGAGTGGGAATGCACCTACAATGTGAATTTCAGACCCCTCCATGATTTCTAAGTGGGAGAACTTGCAAAATCGCAGGGTGTTCAAATACTTCTGTTCCTCACTGTATACATATACACACACACACACATATATATTATTAAAAATATTCCCAAATATATTGCCATATATTTAAACTGCTAAAATTTTGGCAGTATTCAATATATTTAAAAATATATTTCAATTATATATATATATACACACACACAGATGAAACTCGAAAAATTTGAATATCGTGTGAAAGTTCATTTATTTCAGTAATGCAACTTAAAAGGTGAAACTAATATATGAGATAGACTCATTACATGCAAAGCAAGATAGTTCAAGCCGTGATTTGTCATAATTGTGATGATTATGGCTTACAGCTCATGAAAACCCCAAATCCACAATCTCAGAAAATGAGAATATTACATGCAATCAATAAAACAAGGATTGTACATAGAACAATATCGGACCTCTGAAAAGTAGAAGCCTGCATATGTACTCAGTACTTGGTTTGGGCCCCTTTTGCAGCAATTACTGCCTCAATGCGGCGTGGCATGGAAGCTATCAGCCTGTGGCGCTGCTGAGGTGTTATGGAAGACCAGGAGGCTTCAATAGCGGCCTTCAGCTCTTCTGCATTGTTCGGTCTCATGTCTCTCATCTTTCTCTTGGCAATACCCCATAGATTCTCTATGGGGTTCAGGTCAGGAGAGTTTGCTGGCCAATCAAGCACAGTAATCCCATGGTCATTGAACCAGGTTTTGGTGCTTTTGGCAATGTGGGCAGGTGCCAAGTCCTGCTGGAAAATGAAGTCAGCATCCCCATAAAGCTCGTCTGCGGAAGGAAGCATGAAGTGCTCCAAAATCTCCTGGTAGACGGCTGCGTTGACCCTGGACTTAATGAAGCACAGTGGACCAACACCAGCAGATGACATGGCTCCCCAAATCAACAGAGACTGTGGAAACTTCACACTGGACTTCAAGCATCTTGCAGTGTGTGCCTCTCCAGTCTTCCTCCATACTCTGGGTCCTTGGTTTCCAAATGAGATGCAAAAGTTGCTCTCATCAGAAAAGAGGACTTTGGACCACTGAGTAACAGACCAGGTCTGTTTTTCTTTAGCCCAGGTAAGACGCTTCTGACATTGTTTGTTGTTCAGGAGCGGCTTGACAAGAGGAATACGACATTTGAAGCCCATGTCCAGGATCCGTCTGTGTGTGGTGGCTCTTGATGCACTGACTCCAGCCTCAGTCCACTCCTTGTGAAAGTCCCCAACACTTTTGAATGGCCTTTTCCTGACAATCCTCTCCAGGCTGCGGTCATCCCTGCTGCTTGTGCACCTTTTTTCTTCCACACTTTTCCCTTCCACATAACTTTCTATTAATATGCTTTGATACAGCACTTTGGGAACATCCAACTTCTTTTGCAAATACCTTTTGAGGCTTTCCCTCCTTATGGAGGGTGTCAATGATGGTGTCAGGTCAGCAGTCTTTCCCATGATTGTGATTCCTATTGAACCAGACTGAGAGACCATTTAAAGGCTCAGGAACCCTTTGCAGGTGTTATGGCTTAATTAGCTGATTAGAGTGGGACACTTTGAGCCGAGAATATTGCACCTTTTCACAATATTCTCATTTTCTGAGATTGTGGATTTGGGGTTTTCATGAGCTGTAAGCCATAATCATCACAATGATGACAAATCACAGCTTGAACTATCTTGCTTTGCATGTAATGAGTCTATCTCATATATTAGTTTCACCTTTTAAGTTGCATTACTGAAATAAATAAACTTTTGCACGATATTCTAATTTTTTGAGTTTCACCTGTGTATATATATATATATATATATATATACACACACACACACATATACACACATACACAATGTTTAAATGCGTTTTAATTACAAATTATATGAAAAATATTTTTAAAAATACATTTAAAATATACTGTATGTCTTTAAAAATACAAATCAACATTTTTGGAATACATTTAAAAATATATGTAAAAATATATGTTTAAATGACTTTTTTATGTTAAAAAAAATCTGAAGAATATATTTTAAAAAAAATTATTTATATACACACACACACACACATATATATATACACATATACATACATATATATACACACACACATATACATACATACACACACACACAGATATATATTATTAAAAAATATTCCCAAATATATTGCCATATATTTAAAATTTTGGCCGTATTCAATATATTTAAAAATATATTTTGTATATATATATATATATATATATATACATACATATATATATATATATATATATATATATATATATATATATATACATACATACATATATACACACACACAATGTTGAAATGCGTTTTAATTACAAAATATATGAAAAATATTTTTTAAAATACATTTAAAATATACTGTATGTCTTTAAAAATACAAATCTACATTTTTGGAATACATTTACAAATATATCTAAAAATATATGTTTAAATTACTTTTTTATATGTTAAAAAAAATCTGAAGAATATATTTAAAAACAAAACATTATACACAATACACACACACACATATATATATATATATATATATATATATATATATATATATATTTTTTTTTTATATATTGAATATGAGCACAATTTTAGCATTTCAAATATATGGCAATATATTTGGGAAGAATATTTTAAAAATATATTTCAAATATATTTTTCTTCCATGTGGGATTTAGTGGTGTTGCCGGTTCAGTAAGCTCTGGGTGGGAAATTCCCTGCTACACATAATAAAGGAGCAGGGATACTTGTAACATATTTGACTTAATCTGGCCGCATGGATATAGTGGGAGAATATAATCGCCCTAATATGGCCATATTCGATCGATGATGTAGATTGATGATAACAAGAGAGAGTAGACTTGCAGTGTACCATTCATTTCAAGCTGCAGGCGGGCTCTCCATGTTGTGGCAGACCTTCGCCCATCAGAAAAGCTGCACTGCGCCGCCATGTTATTCCAGAAAAACCTACAGAAGGCCATAAAACTGCCACCTGAACCCCCATGTAGAACTGTCACCCTTCATAAGATGTCTATGGGAGGCTTTATCGTTTATAATTTTTTATAATATATATATATATATATATATATATATATAATAGTTCATAATTAGCCAGCCATCAGTAACAAAAATTCTGTGAAAATCCTTAAACAGCTGTATATCTATTTAACAAAAAAAAAACACACATACAAAAAAAAGAATCATGTAAAGAAAAAAAAGTACATATACAGACAAAAAAAATTGCATGTATTTTTCCTGGTGATATGCGACTAAAATAAAACCGCAAGAAATTTATTTTTTCCCAATCAGGTATAATTTAAAAAAAAAAAAAATTTTTGTTTTTTTTTTCGACTCAAACTTTGTGTTAATACCTGTAATAAATAAAGACCTATAAGAAAAAATACCAATAATAGATAAATAAATACCGGCAATAAATACAAAAATATTTGTAATAAATAAATATCCATAATCAATAAAAACCTGTAATAAATAAATAGCCGTTATAAATAAATATCTGTAAAAAAAACCCATCATAAACAAAAACCTGTAATAAATAAATACGTATAAAAATGTGAACAGTGAGTGCAAAGAAGTGTATGAAGAGCTAGTACAACGTGGCAAACCCTCTGCTTACACAGCGCTTTTAGCACTGCACCTTTGTTTATGTGTATGTTTTTTCAACACAACTTTTGTGTTAATACCTGTAATAAATAAAAACCTATAAGAAAAAATACCAATAATAGATATATAAATACCAGCAATAAATACAAAAATATTTGTATTAAATAAATACCCATAATAAATAAAAACCTGTAATAAATAAATAACTGTTATAAATAAATGTCTGCAATATATAAATATCTGTAAAAAAAACCCCATCATAAACAAAAATCTGTAATAAATAAATACGTATACAAAATGTGAACAGTGAGTGCAAAGAAGTGTATGAGCAGCTAGCACAATGTGGCAAACCCTCTGCTTCCACAGCGCTTTTAGCTCTTTATTTATGTGTAAGAAATAAATACCTATAGTAAATAAATATCTCTAATAAATAAATTACCTGTAATATAAAAAAAAAATTACCTGTAGGAAATAGTTACCCATAATAGATACATATTTGCAAAAAAAAAAAATATATACCCATATTAAATAAATACCTGTAGGAAATAGTTACCCATAATAAATACATTTCTGCAATAAATAAATACCTATAGTAAAAAAAAATCTGTAATAAATACCCATAATAAATACATATTTGCAAAAAATAAATACCTATAATAAATACCCATAGTAAATAAATATCTGTAATAAATACCCATAATAAGTAAATTCCTACAATAAATTAAAAAATAATCATAATAAAAAAAAAACATTATATATAAATACCTGCGATAAATAAATATCTGTAATAAATACCCATAATAAACCCATAATAAACAAAAACCTGTAATAAATAAATTCCCATAGCGTATAATTGCTGTAATAAATAAGTGCCTGGAATAAAAAAAATCCGATATTAAATAAATACCTGTAGGAAATAATTACCTATGATAAATACATTTCTGCAATAAAAAAAAAAATACCTATAATAAATACCCATAGTAACTAAATATCTGTAATACATAAATACCCATAAAAAATACCTGCAATAAATTTAAAAAAATAACCATAATAACTAAACCATTATAAATAAATAAATACCTGCAATAAATAAATACCCATAATAAACAAACAAACAAATAATTAAATACCTATATTATATCAATAAATACCTACAATGAATACATATCTGTAATAAAAAATAATAATAAAATAAATCATTTTAGCATTATCAGAAATAAACCCAAAATATTATTTAAAAAAAGTCTTCCACAGACATGTGATTTTTATGTAATATTTCAGAATGGTAACACGCCAAGTGAACGTTTGCGTTTTATTTTATGACACCCAAAATCACTGTAGATTTTTTTTTCTTTGGCATTTATCAGTACAAAAAAAAAATGAACCGAACGCATTCGTCACGCTCCCAGAATCCTCCTCACCTCCCCGGTCAGCAGGTAGATGATCTCCAGGGTGAGCCGTAATATCTTCTGCGTCAGGTTGGTGCAGTTTGCCTCCATCGCTCGCACTCTGTTCAACTCACTTCCAACACAGCACCCATCCCCCAGCTGGTTCCATTGCTCTCACTATGTTCAACTCACTGCCAATAAATATAGTGCCCATCCCCCAACGCACAGCATCATGGGTAAAAGTTGTTTTGTTGCAGCCCAGCAGTCCTGGAGGCACTATTCATTAAATAATGCTACAAACTGAGATGATGTATCCAAGCCCACCAAAGACTTCAGCTTGTCTGAGCACAGGATACATTTTGTAATGCTTTTGATTTTTTTTTTCTTTTTTTTTTAGCTTTGTGTCTGCATTTCTGGGCTACAATAAAATGGCTGCCACCACTGATAATGTATTATTTACAGGGAAAGAGGGTGAGAACTCTGTTTCCCAGAATCCTGCAGCCCCAATAACATCGCCTTTAAAGGAATCTTGTAAACACGCATTTCACTATAATATCTGTTATATCAGTAATATATTTTTTAGAATATATATATTATATTTATGATTAATATATTTATATTTATGGGTTTTTTTTTTTACATTTTTAAAAAATTTCATTTGAGATATATATATATATATATATATAGTTGTTTTATTTAATTATATATATATATAGAATTTAGGTTAAATATATATATACTTATGTTTGCTTTGATTTAATTTAATTTCATATGTGTACATATATATAATTATTTTATTTTATATTTTTTTACTTAATTTATATATGTGTGTGTGTGTGTGTGTATATATATATATATATATATATATATATATATATATATTTATGGGGTTTTTTTTACATTTCTCAAAAATGTCATTTAATTATATATATATATATATATATATATATATATATATATATATACACACATATAGTTTTTGTTTTATTTAATTTTATATATATATATATTTATAATTTAGGTTAACTATATATATTTATGTTTGTTTTGATTTAATTTAATTTTAGATGTGTATATATATAACTATTTTTTTTACTTAATTTATATGTGTGTATATATATTTGTTATTTTTTAAATTTATTTTTCTTATTTAATTTTAGATGTATATATATATATACATACACACACACACAGACTGCAATACAGGTTTAAAGCCCCGGTACTTGCCTAGTCCTCCACTTTAGTTTTGGATGAACTGACTGGAAAATGGCCAAGACCATTGTGTGGTTCATTTTCCATCACTGGCTACCTTCATCATCAGTTGCTCATTCTCCACGTGGAGTACTAGTATGCTCTGAAAACCTCAGACCAACAGGCTAGATCAATCCTACTGAACCTTTTTACCTCAGAGGAAATGTCAAAATAGTTTTCAGATCTCGAGGAACCCTTGCTAATACCAGCTCATTGTGGGTCAGTCGAAAAAAATTGCCCCTAACCTTGGTGGCTGGCAGGAAGAATATTACTTATATTGGTGGTCAGTGGGGGAAAATGCCCCTTTTCCCTTACAGTGGTGGTCAGAATGCCACCCTTATAGACAGCTGAAAAGATCATTGGTGTCGTGCAGCAAGTGACGTTGGCCATGAAACGATGGTGGCATCCTCAAGTTGGTCAATCAGCAACAGCTCAATGAACCCCTGGCAACCTGAAGGAATCCTGGTTGAGAATGAGTGGGCTAGATACTCGGGTTCTCATGTCCCTCTTTACCTCTGTAAGATTTTCTGTGAAAGTTATTTTTTTCTATGATGGCCCTCTTGCACTCGTAACAGTAAAAGGGCTCATGGAGGGAACCGTCTAGTGTGATGTAAGTTTCTGGGTGAAATACCTTCTGCACTCGGAACATGAGAGAGGATTTTTATGTTCCTCTTTAGCTCAGATTGTCTGTGAAGGTTCTCGTTTATCCAGGTCATGGTGTACCTAGTAGTAGTTAGTCACATTCAATTGGACATGTTCTGTAATGTTGAAAACACTTTGTAACTTCTCCAAGCCACTCGAAAAGTGATTGCTTGGACAAGCTACGAAACGTCTTCGTTTTCAATTCTCATTTATCCAGGTCATGGTATATCTAGTAGTAGTTAGGCATGTTCAATTGGACTTGTTCTGCAATGTTGAAGATGGTTTGTAAGTTCTCCAAGCCACTGAAAAAGTGAAGAAATCGCTTGGACAAGCTACGAAACATCTTCAGTTTCAATTCTCACTTATCCAGGTCATGGTATATCTAGTAGCAGTTAGGCATGTTCAACTGGACTTGTCCTGGAATGCTGAAGATGTTTCATAGCTTGTGCTGACCACATCTTCAGTAGTTGGAAGAAGCTTGGAAACGTCTTCAACATTTCAAAGCAAGTCCAGTTGGATGTGACCAACTTCTACTAGATATGAATATTTGGACTCCTTGTCTATGGATGTTCTCATTTTTTCATAATGGCCCTCTTGCACTCGTAAAAGGAAAAGGGCTTGTGGTTGGAGTGGACCATCTAGTGTGATGTGAGTTGTGATTTCTGGGTGAAAGACCTTCTGCACTCGGAACATGAGAAAGATTTTCATGTCCCTCTTTAGCTCAGATTGTCTGTGAAGGTTCTCATTTATCCGGGTTATGATATACAGTATCTAGTAGTCCATTCAACTGGACATGCTCTGTAATGTTGAAGACACTTTGTAACTTCTCCAAGCCACTCGAAAAGTGATTGCTTGGACAAGCTACGAAACGTCTTCGTTTTCAATTCTCATTTATCCAGGTCATAGTATATCTAGTAGTAGTAGGCACGTTCAGTTGGACTTGTTCTGCAATGTTGAAGATGGTTTGTAAGTTCTCCAAGCCACTGAAAAAGTGAAGAAATTGCTTGGACAAGCTACGAAACATCTTCAGTTTCAATTCTCACTTATCCAGGTCATGGTGTATCTAGTAGCAGTTAGGCATGTTCAACTGGACTTGTTCTGGAATGCTGAAGATGTTTCATAGCTTGTGCTGATCACTTCTTCAGTAGTTGGAAGAAGCTTGGAAACGTCTTCAACGTTTAAGTAAGTCCAGTTGGGTGTGACCAACTTCTACTAGATATGAATATTTGGACTTCTTGTCTATGGATGTTCTCACTTATCCAAGTCATGGTATATGTAGCAATAGTCACATTAACCTGCTATTGTTCTGTAAAGTTGAAGACATTTCCTAGTTTGTCCAAGGCACTTCTCCACCCCTGAATCAGAGGTTTGGAGAAGCCACGAAGCGTATTCAACATTATAGAACAAGTCCAACTGAATGTGACTAACTATTACTAAACATTCCATCAGATTTTTCAGCAGATACTGGACCATCTTTTTGTTGAAGACATTTCCTAGTTTGTCCAAGGCACTTCTCCACCCCTGAATCAGAGGTTTGGAGAAACCACGAAGTGTCTTCAACATTACAGAATAAGTCCAACTGAATGTGACGAACTATTACTGAACATTACATCAGATTTTTCAGCAGATACTGGACCATCTTTTGTTGAAGACACTTCCTAGTTTGTCCAAGGCACATCTTCACTTCTGAATCAGTGGCTTGGAAAAGTGCCTTGGACAAACTAAGAAGTGTCTTCAACAAAAAGATGGTCTAGTATCTGCTGAAAAATCTGTTGGAATGTTTAGTAATAGTTAGTCACATTCAGTTGGACTTGTTGTGTAATGTTGACGATGTTTTGTGGCTTCTCCAAAACCACTGATTCAGAAGTGAAGATGCTACAAAACGTCTTCAACATTACAGAACAAGTCCAACTGAATGTGACGAACTATTACTAAACATTCCATTAGATTTTTCAGCAGATACTAGACCATCTTTTTGTTGAAGACACTTCCTAGTTTGTCCAAGGCACTTCTCCACCCCTGAATCAGGGGTTTGGAGAAGCCACGAAGTGTCTTCAACATTACAGAACAAGTCCAACTGAATGTGACTATTACTAAACATTCCATCAGATTTTTTATCAGCTACTGGACCATCTTTTTGTTGAAGACACTTTCTAGTTTGTCCAAGCCACTTCTCCACCCCCGAATCAGGGGTTTGGAGAAGCCACGAAGCTTCTTCAACATTACAGAACAAGTCCAACTGAATGTGACTATTTCTAAACATTGCATCAGATTTTTCAGCAGATACTGGACCATCTTTTGTTGAAGACACTTCCTAGTTTGTCCAGGGCACTTCTCCACCCCTGAATCAGAGGTTTGCAGAAGCCACGAAGTGTCTTCAACATTACAGAACAAGTCCAACTTAATGTGACTAACTATTACTAAACATTACATCAGATTTTTCAGCAGATACTGGACCATCTTTTGTTGAAGACACTTCCTAGTTTGTCCAAGGCACTTCTTCTCTTCTGAATCAGTGGCTTGGAAAAGTGCCTTGGACAAACTAAGAAGTGTCTTCAACAAAAAGATGGTCTAGTATCTGCTGAAAAATCTGATGGAATGTTTAGTAATAGTCACATTCAGTTGGACTTGTTCTGTAATGTTGAAGACGTTTTGTGGCTTCTCCAAAACCACTGATTCAGAAGTGAAGAAGCTACAAAACGTCTTCAACATTACAGAACAAGTCCAACTGAATGTGACGAACTATTACTAAACATTCCATTAGATTTTTCAGCAGATACTAGACCATCTTTTTGTTGAAGACACTTCCTAGTTTGTCCAAGGCACTTCTCCACCACTGAATCAGGGGTTTGGAGAAGCCACGAAGTGTCTTCAACATTACAGAACAAGTCCAACTGAATGTGACTATTACTAAACATACCATCAGATTTTTTATCAGATACTGGACCATATTTTTGTTGAAGACACTTCCTAGTTTGTCCAAGGCACTTCAGTTTGAGAAGCTACAAAACGTCTTGAATTGAACGTGACTAACTACTACTAGATACTCAGATTTTAAGCAGATAATTGACCATCTGCTTGGCCAACCTTTTCCAAAGGCCAAGTTCCAATAAGTCGCCCTCACAGTGTTTCCGATGAAGAACAAATAATTGTGATCAATAGTAAGAGTACATATAAAACAAACGTCCATGTTGGGGTTCACCAACGAGAACTTTATTTCATGAATGACTTTCAAGTGTCCTCGAAATGAAGATCAGTCTCCTGTCCTTGTTGAAGATTCCCCCTTGATTTCTCTCTGGATACTACTTGGGAGAGAGGACAATCTCCTCAATGGGAAAAACAGACAAAGGCAGAAAGTTCGAGTTCAATGGATTCGCTGCAGGTAGATATCAGAGAGCTCCAACCGTGTGAATCGGAGTCATTTTTATTACAAATAAAATAAAAAAAAAATGAGATGACACTGAAACACCTAAAATATCCCATTTGGGTGGGCCGACCTGCCTAATTTTTATCACACGATTGTCCTACGGGACGATCCAAGCTATGAAACGCTACTGTAGGTTTTTCCACGGCCTCGGGGGGCGTGCGTTCTCTGGTGGAAAATTAGCGTTGCTTTTTGGGCAAAACACTTCCAGCACTCCGGACAGGAAAAAGGCTTTTCGCCGGTGTGAACTCTTAAATGCTTGTCACGATTTGCTTTACTGGAGAAGCATCTGCCGCACTCGGAACAGGGAAAGGGCTTCTCCCCGGTGTGGACCCGATGGTGCGTTTTGAGTTGCGATTTGAGGCTGAAGGACTTTCCGCACTCGGTACACGAGAAGGGCTTTTCTCCAGTGTGGGTTCGCTCGTGTCGAACAAGTTCTTGTTTTTTTATGAAGGCCCTCTTGCACTCGTAGCAGGAAAAGGGCTTGTGGCCGGAGTGAACTCTCTGGTGGGCAGTGAGTTGCGATTTCTGGGTGAAAGACTTTCCGCACTCGGAACACGAGAAGGGCTTTTCCCCGGTGTGAATTCTCTGGTGCGCAACCAGGTCGCAATTTTTTATGTACGATTTTTGGCAGTCCGAGCAAGAATAGATTTTTTTACCGGCGTGGTCCCTCTGGTGGACGTGGAGTTCATATTTTTTACTGAAACCTTTCCCGCACTCAAGGCATGGAAATGGAAACTCAGCTTTATGAATTCTTGGGTTGTGGTCAGATGCTTGAGAACATTGCACCTTGGTATTTTCTTCTTCACTGTAGACTGGAGATAAAATAAGACGTCCCTCCAAGGTATTCCATCCATCATACGCACCTATTGAAAAGGAGTGGTTAATAATTGCAGCATTTTCAATGGTGGTGGGCACATTAGCTGCTGGTGTAGGTACATCGACGATGTTCTTAAGGACAGCATTTGTACATCTTAAAATAGATTGATGATGTGTTCTATATCATGGAAACCATTTTTTTTTTCTTTCCAGTAAGTGCCCCCTTACATCTGGTGTTCAATCAAAGTCCCTCCTGGGCACATTAGCTGGTGGTGTAGGCACATCGACGATGTTCTTAAGGACTGCAATTGTATATCTTATCATAGATTGAAGATGTGTTCTATATCATGGAAACCATTTGGTTTTTTTTTCTCTTTCCAGTAAGTGCCCCCTTACATCTGGTGTCCAATCAGAGTCCCTCCTTACAATCAATGCCCCATCAAAGTCTCTCCTTACATCTCTTGACCCCATCAGAGTGCCTGCTTACATCTCCTGACCCCATCAGAGTGCCTCCTTACATCTCCTGACATCATCAGAGGGCCTCCTTACATCTCCTGGCCCCATCAGTGTGCCTCCTTACATCTGGTATCCCCATCAGAGTCCCTCCTTACATCTGGTGTCCAATCAGAGTCCCTCCTTACAATCAATGCCCCATCAAAGTCTCTCCTTACAACTGGTATCCCCAATACGTCCCTCCTTTCATCTCGTGACCACATCAGAGGTCCTCCTTAAATCTGGTATCCCCATCAGAGACCCTCCGTACATCAGGTGTCCCCATCAGAGTCCCTCCTTACATCTTGTGACTCCATCAGAGTCCCTCCTTACATCAGGTGTCCCCATCAAAGTCCCTCCTTACATCAGGTGTTCAATCTAGAGTTCCCTTTGTAGAGGTCTGTAGAACGTCATCACCACACGCTGTTCCATGCACGCACTAACACGGTTGTCTGCCACCATAATTAACGGTCTCTGGACTGGCCCACGACATGTGCGTTGCCTATCAGTAATTGGACACACTTGCCACTTACTACTGTGTGTAGTATCGCCACGCTAGTGTCCCTTTGTATACCTGGAAAATTAAAAGTCCCGGTTTGACTTGAATACCCCTCCTGCAGTTGAGTCCGATTTTACTGGATCCTCTGGTATAGAGGATGCTGCACACCACCAACTAGTACTCTGTGAAAGCAGCCTCAGCCTAGGTTCTTTTGAGACCACGCTGCTGATACATTTTGTCCCGTTCATGGGGCTCTATAATTAAGCCCTGGGCGGGAGAACTTCATCAGGGGCCTAGGAGGAGCCAAGGCTGAGGCTGTTTTCACACAGAACCACATGCTACACCGCGTCCTCTATACCACAGGACTCAATGCTATCTAGATAAGTGGTCAAGATGGCCACCCCTTTTCTAGTTGTGGATCACCAGAGCTAGTGTTGAAGGGCAGTTGGAGTGATTCCTCAAGTTGCTGTGTGTCCTATTAATGGATGGTGTGAAGGTCTACTGGTACTTTCACTTTGTTGGCCAGTCTGCATCCCTTTACTCACCTGTGCTGTTATCTAGACAAGGTTCCTTCTTTGTGATCGTCACCATCATTTCAGCTTCCTTCATAGATGGTTGATCGCCCCCCCTCACATAGGTCTCGTTTTCGTCTTTAACTTCAATTTTTATACCAATGATTTCTTTCCCCTAAAAATTGGAAAATTGTGAGCATTGTTAGCCTGAGACTACATGGAAGGTTATAATCGAATACATTTTAGAGCTTGGGATGGACATCCTCAGTCTCATTTACTTGATCATGGTGATGGGTGGTGTATTCTTCCGGTGTGAAATCCCGGGAATACAGAGGACAAGGACATTTCTCTGGTGGGTTCTCATTACTGGATCCATCTGTAGGAAATGCACACATTTGTTTATCTTAAATATATTGCTTCTATGTGTTTATGAGATGATGAGGGGTCTAGTAGGACCTTCCTTACTGCTCTCTCCTTTCCAGTAGAATCTCTTACCTGGTGATGTTAATGGAGTCTGGTTTTCCATCATGACATCCTTGTAGCGATCCTTGTGTCCTCCTAAATAATTCTCCTTTAAACCATCATCCTCTTCTTCTTTTATCGCATTTTTAATATTATTATTGCTTCTGCCCTGAATATTAATGTAACACAAAATAGTAAATACGTAGGTAATGTGCAGATCATTATGTAACTTTCAATGACTAACGGTCTAATACCTGACCGTGGTGGGAAATGCTGAGATCTTCCCGTGTGGAATACAGAGGACAGGGACATCTTTCTGGTGTGTTTCTGTTACTGGATCCATCTGTAGGAAACGCACACACTGACTGAATATGTTGTTTCTATGGTTATTACATGATGGTTGCAACTCCGTACTGCTCTTAGTTACAATATGGTCTTTTCTTACCCGGTGATGTGAGGGGTGGCTGATTGTCCATCATGACGTTCTTGTAGAGATCCTTGTGTCCTTCTAAATACTCCCACTCCTCCATGGAGAAATAGACAGTGACATCCTGACACCTTATAGGAACCTGACACACACAATGATACAGTCACCATCCAGACACATCCCTTGTCTGTTACTGGAGAATGTCCCAGAATTTCTGGAACCACTCACCTCTCCCGTCAGCAGATCAATGATCTTCTGGGTGACTTCTAGAATCTTTTTTTTGCTATTTCTCTCAGATATCAGGGACGAGGGTGAAGGAACCAGAATGGGGTTTTGTCCATTCTCAGGTATCATTTTCACAACTGTATAACCCTAGAGAGGGAAGATAAAACAATCATGAAGTACCAGACGTTATTTATTTGGCATAATTCAACTGACCAGATGTAACTTTCTAAATAAAACAAAAACATTGCCGACAAAAGATCTCAATATTTCCACAGGAAAAGGCCCTCTTTGTCCACAATGAGTCAAGAGAGCTTCATCTACCAGCAAGAACGGCCCTCCCTACCAGGGGCGGACTGACCATTTGGAAACTCGGGCACTGCCCGAGGGCCCGGAGTCAGTAGGGGGCCCTATGAGATGCCCCTGGTACCTTTTTCATAGGCTTTTTTGAGTTTAGGCAAGGACACAGGGGCCCCATGATCCCCTATTGCCCGGGGGCCCCATGAGTTGTCAGTCTGCCCCTGCTCACTCCCCACAATGAGTCGAGAGATCTCCATTTTTGCAGCACAAAAAAGGCTTTCACTGTCCACAATCAGTCAAGAGAGCTCCATCTTCCGTCAAGAAAAGGACCGTGTTGTCCACGAGTCAAGGGATCTCCATCTTCTAGCAGGGAAAGGCCCTCGTTGTCCACAATGAGTCAAGGGATCTCCATCTTCTAGCAGGGAAAGGCCCTCGTTGTCCGCAATGAGTCAAGAGATCTCCATCTTCTAACAGTAAAAGGCCCTCGTCCGCAATGCATTAAGAAATTTCCATATTCTAGTAGGAAAAGGCCCTTGTTGTTGGCAATGGGTCAAGAAATTTTCATTTTCTAGTAGGAAAAGGCCCTCGTTGTCAGCAATAGGTCAAGAAATCTTCATCTTCTAGGAGGAAAAGACCCTCATCGTCGGCAATGAGTCAAGAGATCTCCATCTTCCATCATGAAAAGGACCGTGTTGTACACGAGTCAAGAGATCTCCATCTTCTAGCAGGAAAAGGCCCTCGTTGTTGGCAATGAGTCAAAAGATCACCATCTTCCATCAAGAAAAGGACCACGTTGTCTGCAATGAGTTTAGGGATCTTCATCTTCTAGCAGAAAAAAGCCCTCATTGTACACAGTGAGCCAAGTGGTCTCCATCTTCTAGCAGGAAAAGGCCCTCATTGTCCACAATAAATCCAGAGATCTCCATTTTCTGTCAGGAAAAGGACCTCATTGTCCACAATAAGTCCAGAGATCTCCATTTTCTGTCAGGAAAATGCCCTCGCTGTCTACAAGGAGTTGAAAGATCTCCATCTTCCATCAGAATTAGGCCATCTTTGCTTACAATGAGTCTAGAGATCTCCATCTTCCAGCAGGAAAAGGCCCTCATTGTCCACAATGATTCGAGAGAGCTCCATCTTTCAGTAGGAAAAAGCCCACTTTATCCACAATGAGTCGAGATCTCCATCTTCCAGCAGGAAGAGCTCCCTATTGTCCACAATGAGTTGGGATTTCTATCTGCAGCAGAAAGAGGTCTTTGTTATCCCCAATGAGTCAAGAGAGCTCCATCTTCTAAGTAGGTATACCCCTTGTTATCCACAATGAATCCAAAAATATCCATCTTCCACCAGAAAAAGGTCCTGGTCCACAAAGAGTCGAAAGATCTTAATCTTCCAAAAAGAAAAAGCCCTCCCTAGAAAGATAAAGGGGACAGAAACGCCCACTGGTGGGAGTAAAGTTTGTTTCTATTGGGACATTTATGGCCAATTTAGAGTCAGCTGTATAGATGACACTTAGCAACCTTGCCTACAGCTAGCCATGCTCTCCACAGAAGTCCTTGATGTGACACGAGGTGAGCATAGTATGAAGGCTTTAAAAGCTAAGTGGGGTGTCACCCAGGGGTAGGCTGATCAGCTGACCAGAGGTAAATATTCTAATATAGAAAAACCTGTAAATTAATATTTGGTTGTGGGGTCGAGGTAAAATGCTCCTCACCTCCCCAGTCAGCAAGTAGAGGATCTCCAGGGTGAGCCGGAGGATCTGCCCAGTGAGGGGGTTACTATTCTCCTCCATAGCTCACACTCACTCCTGTAGCATTGGTGCGCCTCCTCCAACGCTCAGCATTATGGGGAAAAAAAAGCAGGCTCTCCAGGGATTGGTTCTCATCAGTCATTTTGTTGTAGCCCAGCAGAGGGAGAGAAGAAGAAATGTCCACAATTCAATAGAAGTCAACCCGGAGAGAGTCTGCCGAAGAGGAACCTAGACTGGGAGCAGGCCGGAGACCCTACATGAACCAACAATTCCACATTCACCATACAGGCAGATGTACAATATACGGCAGGTGAATCCTCCAGGTTCATGTGATTCACATGACTGGGATTGGTTCTCCACCTGCGAATGTTCCGTGTAAGTCACATTCACTGCTTCATAACCTGCATTAACCCTTTACTGTCCCCCTCCAATCCAATGCACATTAACCCTTTACTTCAGCCCTCCCATTAACCTTTTGCTGCCCTCCTCCGATCCTATGTACATTAACCCTTTACCACCACCCCCCCCTACAAATCCTATGTACATTAACTCTTTAGTGCCCTCCCCTTTTCTACATTACATCTACATCCTATTTCCATTAACCCTTTACTGCCCCCCCAATCCACTGTACATTACCCTTTATTGCCCCTCTCCCATCCAACCTACATTAACCCTTTGCTGCTCCCCCCTCTCCATCCTATCTACATTAACCCTTTACTGCCCCCCACAAATCCTATGTCCATTTACACTTTAGTGCCATCGCCCCCCCAATCCAATTTACATTACCCTTTATTGCCCTTCTCCCGTCCAAGTACATTAACCCTTTGTTGTCCCCCATTCACCCTATCTGCATTAACCCTTTGCTGTCCTCCTCCCTTCCTATCTACATTTACCCCTTACTGCCCCCCCAAATCCTATGTAGATTAACGGTCTATTGCCCTTCTCCAATCCAACCTACGTTAACCCTTTGCTGCCTCCTTCCCATCTACATTAACCCTTTACTGCCCCCCACAAATCCTATGTACATTAACTGTTTACTGCCCCCTCCATCCACTGTACATTACCCTTTATTGCCTTTCTCCCATCCAACCTACATTAACCCTTTGCTGCTCTCCTCCTATCCTATGTACATTAACCCTTTACTGCCCCCCCCCCACACACACAAATCCTATGTACATTAACCCTTTAGTGCCCTCCCCTTTCTACATTACATCTACATTAACCCTTTACTGCCCCCCCCCCCAATCTACTGTACATTACCCTTTATTGCCCCTCTCCCATCCAGTCTACAATAACCCTTTGCTGCCCCCCCCCTCCATCCTATCTATATTAACCCTTTACTGCCCCCCACAAATCCTATGTCTATTTACACTTTAGTGCTGTCGCCCCCACCCCCCAATCCAATTTACATTACCCTTTAATGCTCTTCTTCCATCCAAGTACATTAACCTTTTGTTGTCCCCCATTCATCCTATTTACATTAATCCTTTGCCGTCCTCCTCCCTTCCTATCTACATTTACCCCTTACTGCCCCCCCAAATCCTATGTAGATTAATGGTTTATTGCCCTTCTCCCATCCAAAAGTACATTAACCCTTTGCAGCATCCCTACATCCTATGTACATTAACCCTTTAGTATCCTCCTCGCCATCCTCTGTACATTAACCCTTTAGTATCCTACTCTATTTAAACCTACCACTACCCCCCTCCCATTCACTGTCTATTAACTCTTTACTACCCCCTTTCATTTCCTGTACACCGGCTCTTCTTGGTCTCCCATTTAGTGTCCATTAACCCTTTACTGTCCTACTCCATTCTCTGCGAGTTACCCATCACCGTCCTCTTTCCATTCAATCTACATTAACCTTTTGCACCGCCTTTACCATTCACTGAACATTAACACTTTCCTGCCCTCCCCGTTCTCTGCCCCCTCCCTCTCATTATCTGTGCATAACCCTTTGATGCTCCTCCTCTTATTCCTTGTAGATATACTTAACCCTTTACGTCCCGCCGTTCCTATTCACTTGACAGTTACACTTTTTCTTGTTTTCAGTTTTTTTTTAACCTTTCATTATTCCCCTCCCCTTCACCAGACATTAACCCTTCATAGCCCTTGCTCATGGTCTGAATATTAACCCTATATTCCCCTCCTTCCCGTTCTCTGTGAATTCACCCTTTACTACCCCCTCCCATTCACTGTACATTAACCCTTCGGTGTCCCCTCTCCTTAACCTAAATGACAAAGATTATCGTGACCCGGGGGGGAGGGGGGGGGGGTCCCCAGTCCCCACTACATGGATTCACCTACAGAAGGAGGACCCTTGGATTGTACATTGGGTCTTTATCACATACAGTCTGAATAAAGGGGAATAAACCGATCTGATACAATCAAGTTGTAATGTGTGTTGCCAAATTATAAAATTAGAGTGAAAAAAAAAAGACTCAATTCAATTCAAACCTTTTATTTAGTTATAAAAATTTAAAAAAAACTTGAATAGCACATACCCATTCAAGCGTTCATCAGTTTTTATATCGTAGGACATCGGACACCACCCCATTCTATTCCCCCCCCCCCCCCCCAAGTTGCTGATGAGCTGGTGAAGGGTGGATGATCCCTTTAAGCTGCTGACAAAGTGCGCAGGAGGGGGAGGGACTGAGGCGGGACCCAACTGGTATGCTAATTGCTCATTAATTACCCAATGGGCAGGCTGGAAGGGCAAGGCAATGAGGGAACTTTAGATGCCGAATAGTGGCATCAGCCTCCTGAATCACAAGACTGGCTGAACAGAATCACAAATATCTCGGCAGGTAAAAACATTTCCATATCGATTTCAAATGCGTATTCGTTGCAGTGTTGGGAGATTTGCTTCAAGTTACCACTTGCACAGTGCTAGGAGGTAAAACGTTCGTCGGAAGTGGTTTAGAACGGCCTCTATTATTCCTACACATACTGAAGGTCCACTGCGCTGGCAAACACCTGATTTCTTGAATCGTAAAACATATCTGCAACCAAGTACGAAAATTGTAAAATATTGTAGTTCTTCGATACAGTGGCTGCATTAGTTTTTTTTCCCTCGTTTTTTTTTTTTTCTATTAAATCTTTTATCATCACCTAACGGTTCTGCCTGTAACACATTTCCTATCTTAGGGTGACAACACTCACTGTACTGTATGGGGTTGTCACTCTAGGACAGGACTACAGAACACCTCCCCCACTCAATAACATATAAGGAGGTTTTCTGTAATTCACAGAGAAAGCTGAGAAATGTAAGAGTGTAGCAGAGGCCGAGTGCACAAGAAGGTATTAGCTCACAAGATTTCTGGCAGGATCAAACAACAGAATTTAAAAGTTGGGGTGTACATACTCTTCACGTCTAGAGAATAAACCCTCCCCTTTAACCCCCTGCAATGTCCTTCCACAGCTCCACCACCTAGAATGTAAGATCATCGGGGGAAGGGTCCTCTTCTCCCATTGTGTCCTGTTCCTCTACATGTTTTTGGTGTTTTTTAAGAGAAATAAGCCTTAGATTATCCAAAAGAAGTATTGCCGTTTCTGGTAGACATCGGAATTAAGTCAACCAACAGTCTCTTCCATCTCTCTGGGACCATTGGTGAGATCTCTGAGCTGTGTTCCTGAATCTGCACACCTGCTGTGCCCATTATGAGGGGTTCCCACCATCCCTGTGCCGAGTTCCCGTGTCTGCACACCTTTAGGAAGCTCCCACTAGGGAGGTCTCCTCCATCTATCTGGGGCCATTGGTGAGATCTGAGCCAAGTACCTGGATCTACACATCTGCTGTGCCTATTATGATGGATTCCAACCATCTCTGTGCTGATTTCCCTGGTCTGCACACCATTAAGAGGAATTCCCACTAGGGAGGTCTCCTCCATCTATCTGGGGCCATTGGTGAGATCTCCGAGCCGAGTAACTGGATCTACACATCTGCTGGATCGATTCCCACCATCCCTGTGCTGAGTTCCCAGATCTGAACACCCATATGAGGGGTTGCCACCATTTCAGCACTTCCCAGATCTACACACCTGCTGTGCCCATTTTGGGGGCTCCCACCATTCTTGCACTTAGTTCCCAGGTCTACACACCTGATGTGCCCATTATGAGGGGTTCCCACCATTCCTTTGCTAAGTTCCTGGATCTGTACACCTGCTGTGCCCATTATGAGGGGCTCCCACCATTCCTTTGATGAGTTCCTGGGTCTGTACACCTGCTGTGCACATTATGAGGGGTTACCACCATCCCTGGGTCTGGGTCTACATTATAAAAAATTCAATAGCAATAGTGACATCCCCAGATGATTTATGGTGGGCAGGAATGGAAGAAGGAACTATGGCAGGGCAAGCTAAGCAATGGAGCCCCAAAGAGATATAAAAAGCCAAGAGGTGACACAACCCACCAGAATCCATCTACACCTGAAACATCCCCGTTTGGGTGGACAGTCCATTGAATTGTTCATACTTGATGGAGGATGACCAATCCTTCATCGTCATCATTGGCTGTGGGATTTCTGATGTGATATAAGTTGCTTTTCCTCCGTGAAACTTTTCCGGCACTCCGAACAAGAAAACGGCTTCTTGCCGGAGTGGAGTCTCAGATGCTTACTGAGGTGCGCCTTTTGTGAGAAGCATCGGCCACACTCCGGACAGCAAAAGGGCTTCTCACCAGTGTGGACCCTCCGGTGCAGAGTGAGAAGAGTCCCCGACTTGAACGACTTCCCGCAATCAGAACACGGGAAGGGCTTTTCGCCAGTGTGGTCCCTCTGGTGGAGAATGAGGTGGGACTTTTTCTTGAAGGACTTCTCGCACTCGGAACACGAGAAGGGTTTTTCGGTGGTGTGGACTCTTTGGTGCGTGTTCAGTTCCGATTTGGTTTTGAAGGACTTATCACACTTAGTACACGAATACGGCTTCTCGCCAGTGTGAACTCTCTGGTGGACCTGAAGCTGATACTTTTTTACGAAGAGCTTGTCGCAGTCTGGGCAGGAAAAGATCTCCTTGCCCGTATGAGTCCTCTGATGTACGTAAAGGTCACATTTCTTTTTAAAAGATTTACCGCACTCCAAGCAGATCAACGATCCCTCTTTTATACTCAGTTTCTGCAGCTGCTCTTTCTTTTTGAGGAGCTTGTCTCGCCGTTTCTCCAGGTGGTTCTGCTGGTGTATGATGAGCGTGTGCTTCCGGGTGAAACACTTCCCGCACTCCGGACACGAGAACGGAGTCTCGCCCGTGTGGATTCTCTGATGTGTCGTTAGATGATACTTCTCTTTAAAGCTCTGGCCACATTCGGTGCATGAATAAGGCCTCTCGTCTGTGTGATGTCTCAAGTGATGGACCAGTCCTGACTTGAATTCAAAGGATTTCCCACAGTCTGGACACGGGAAGGGTAGCAGACCGACGTGATGTTTTTGGTGCTTAAGCAGATTTGATCTTGTCGTGAAACATTTGCCGCACTCCGTACAAGGAAACAGGCGCTCTCCTACATGAGTCTTCTCATGGACGGCAAGTGATGATTTTGTTGTAAAATATTCATCACATTCAGGACATGGAAATAGCCTAGTGTCTCCAAGTGTGATTGTATCTGAGAAACCTTCCATAAGACTACTTGGAGTGATGGAATTATCTTCTGCATAGCAACCTGAAGGTAAAATAAGGGGTCCCTCCAAGGTATTCTGGACATCGTTTCCATCTGATGGCAAGAAAAAAAATGGTATTATTAAATGCATGTTCATTCTTTATATTTTTCAATCATGTATATTCGTTTTTTGGTCAAGGGTTTCACTAAGCTCTGGTATTAGAATGTGTACTATCACACTGGGTCATCATACTTACATTACTTACATACTTACTTACAACATTATTATAGATATAGGCCTTCCTCTGCCTCATTTTTTGGGAATGAGACGTTATTTTAGGGAATGGAGATGGACCTTCCATATGGTGTCCAGTATCTCCTCATTTGTAGGAAACAGGACAATACATTGAGGAATGGAGATGGACATTTCATATGGTGTCCAGTATCTCCTCCTCATTTTTTGGGAACGTGATGTTATATTGAGGAATGGAGATGGACCTTTCATATGGTGTCCAGTATCTCCTCCTCATTTGTTGGGAACGTGACGTTATATTGAGGAATGGAGATGGACCTTTCATATGGTGTCCAGTATCTCCTCCTCATTTGTTGCGAACGTGACGTTATACTGAGGAATGGAGATGGACCTTTCATATGGTCCAGTATCTCCTCCTCATTTGTTGGGAACGTGACGTTATATTGAGGAATGGAGATGGACCTTTCATATGGTGTACAGTATCTCCTCCTCATTTGTTGGGAACATGACGTTATATTGAGGAATGGAGATGGCCCTTTCATATGGTGTACAGTATCTCCTCATTTGTTGGGAACATGACGTTAGATTGAGGATATTCTACACACACGTAAAAATACATTTCAAATATACTGTATGTCTTTAAAAATACATATTACATTTTTGGAATGCAGTTACAAATATATGTTAAAATTACTTTTTTATATGTAAAAAACAATATGAAGAATATATTTTCAAAAAATATATTTTCAAAAATATATATTTTTTTTAAATATATTCTTCAGATTATTTTTAACATATATGTGTAAATGCATTCCAAAAATGTAGATTTGTATATTTATTTCATTATATTTGAAATGTATTTTTAAAAATATTTTTGATATATTTTGTAATAAAAACACAATATATATATAGATAGAGTATGGCCAAAATTGTAACATTTCAAATATATGGCAATATTTGGGAAGAATATTTTTTAAATATATTTTTCTTCCATATGGGTCTACTCACTCACGTTCAGTCCATGTGCATACCTTAAACTGGCAGGCCAAAAAAAAAAAAAAAAAGTGAACAGCATTGGGAAGCATTTATGATTTACCTGCTTCATTATCAAGAGAAGGTTCCTCCTTTATAATGGTCACCAAAATGTCAGGATCTTCAGATGACTGCAGATCACCCCTCTCATCAGTCTCTTCTTCATCCGCTTCAACTTTAACTTTAAGATGAATCAGTTCTTCGTCCTAATCACAGAAAATAACAGATAATATCTGTAACTGGTAGGCACTAATAAACTACAAAGAAAAATAAAAAATTTAAATCCGTCTGGAGTCTCTTGAGTTCTTCTCTACCTACCTGATGATGGTGAGGGATGGTGTGACCTTCCTGTGTGGAATCCCGGGAATACAGAAGACGGGGACATCTCTCTGGTGGGTTCCCATTACTAGATCCATCTACCTGATGACGGTGAGGGATGGTGTGACCTTTCAGTGTGGAATCCCAGGAATACAGAGGATGGGGACATCTCTCTGGTGGGTTTCTTTTACTAGATGTACCGGCTTTAACCTCAGTTTTCAGATCTTCCCTCTAAAATCGCAAAAATGATTGAGAGCACTAATAACCCACAGAAGAACATAATCTAATACAGGTTAAGCCTAGTACATATAATCAGAAAATCGTGCAAAAATTACCACTTCCAAAGCGATCGTATGACAGTCTGATGGTTGGTACACATTTATTCGAAGGGAGAAGCACGAACATTTTTCTCGTACGATACCAGATCGTCCAGTTTTATCATTTTATCAGTACAGTTTTCATCCAAAAATACGATACAAATACATGACATCACTTCCGAATTTTTATTCGGTCATATGCGAATTTTCGTAACTATAGTAACATTTTTATTATCGATATGAAACTAGCATGCAAAAAAGAAATAAAAAATGGACGACATTCTCATCGTGTATACGTGGCCTTACAGTCAAGCTTGATGTCAACATAGTCCCATCTACCTGATCCTGCTTAGGGATCTCATGATCTTCCTGTGTGGTATCCGGGGAATACAGAGGACGGGAACATCTCTCTGGTGGATTCCCATTGCTGGATCCATCTACCTGATGATGGTGGGGGATGGTGTGACCTTCCTGTGTGGAATCCCGAGAATACAGAGGATAGGGACATCTCTCTGGTGGGTTCCCATTACTGGATCCATCTACCTGATGATGGTGAGACCTTCCTGTGCGGAATCCCGGGACAACAGAGGACGGGGACATCTCTCTGGTGGATTCCCATTACTGGATCCATCTACCTGATGATGATGGGGGATGATGCGACCTCCCTGTGTGGAGTCCTGGGAATACATACCACGGGGACATCTCTCTGGTGGGTTCCCAATACTGGATCCATCTACCTGATGATGGTGAGACCTTCCTGTGTGGAATCCTAGGAAAACAGAGGACGGGGACATCTCTCTGGTGGGTTCCCATTACTGGATCCATCTACCTGATGATGGTGAGACCTTCCTGTGCGGAATCCTGGGAAAACAGAGGACGGGGACATCTCTCTGGTGGGTTCCCATTACTGGATCCATCTACCTGATGATAATGGGGGATGATGCGACCTCCCTGTGTAGAGTCCCGGGAATACATAGGACGGGGACATCTCTCTGGTGGGTTCCCATGACTGGATCCATCTACCTGATGATGGTGAGGGATGGTGTGACTTTCCTGTGTGGTATCCCGGGAATACATAGGACGGGGACATCTCTCTGGTGTGTTCCCATTACTGGATCCACCTACCTGCTGATGGTGAGGGATCTTCTGGTCTTCCGGTGCAGAATGCCGAGAATACAGAGGACAGGGGCATCTCTCTAGTGGGTTCCCATTACTGGATCCATCTGTAGGAAACACACACACTGACTGAATCCATTGTTTCTATGTGTTTATCAGATGATGGGGGATCTAGGTGGACCCTCTGTACTGCTCTCTCCTTTACAATAAAGTCTCCTCTTACCCGGTGATGTGAGGGGCGGTTGATTGTCCATCATGACGTCCTTGTAGAGATCCTTGTGTCCTTCTAAATACTCCCACTCCTCCATGGAGAAAAAGACAGTGACATCCTGACACCTTATAGAAACCTGACACACACAATGATACAGTCACCATCCAGACACATCCCTTGTCTGTTACTGGAGAATGTCCCAGAATTCCCGGCACCGCTCACCTCTCCCGTCAGCAGCTTGGTGATCTTGTTGGTGACTTCTAGAATCTTTTTTCGGTTATGCGTTTCGGTTTTCAAGGACAGAGATGAAGGCGCTTTAATAGGGTTGTCTTTATTCCCTGATGTCATTTTCACCACTATATGATCCTGTGAAGACACAACAACAACAATCGTTTAAGAATTCCAAGAATATCAGTTCGTCCACCAGGGGGGCAAAAAAAAATATGCCCATTTAGATAAATCCAAATCTCTAGAAAACAAAATGTTTGTCCGGAAAACGAATTGTAATGAAATGCACATGTCTAAGGACTACAGAATCTCTTCCTTCTATGTGACCGAGAGGAGAAGAGAGGAAGATGGCAGCCTGGGAAATCTGAGAAACAGATGCCTGATGCTGAAAAGCCCAAGAAGCTCTAATGGACCTGGTAGAGTGTGCTGCAACAAGAAGGGAGGAACCCTTATCATTTAGGGTATACGTTTGCATGACAATTTGTCTAGCCCACCTAGCAATGGTGGAGCAGGAAGCAAGGAGCCCCCTCGAGATAACCTTCTGGAAAGACAAGAAGGAGCCTGATCGAAGAAAAGAGGCAGTAGATGAGAGGTACTTACGTATGTGCCATGTCCTGACAGTGGAGAGAAAATTTTTTGGAATGTTTTGGAACATGACATGAGGAGGGGAGGGAAATGCCCTACCTGAGGTAGATGGAGGAAACCAACCAGCTTAGGGGAAAAAGAGGCTTTAGAACAACCGTGTCCTTAAGTAATAGGAAGGGCTCTTTACAGGCCACTAACTCAGAGACCCTTCACAAAGAGGCGATTGCTTTGAGAAAGGCCACCTTGTGAGTGAGGTCACACAAGGGAATATCCCTAATAGGTTCGAAGGGTGGCCTCTGAAGGGCCAAGAGAACAAGGCTATGGTTCCATGGAGTCGCAAGGAAATCGACAGGGGGAGAAATGCTTGCATCACCCTGCACAAAGACCCTAACTAAGGAATGAAAGGCCAATGGTATTTAAAACAGAATAGCCAAGGCCTTGATTTGCCCTTTGATGGTGCTCAGTTAGATGCCGATCTAGACCAGACTGGAGGAAGGACAGGATGTACCTCACAGAGTACTTTTTAGGTGGAAATGTCCTGGTCTCATATCATGCAAAATAGGCTTTCCAAATGCAATGGTAGACTGCGAGAATTTGAATTCCTGTCCTTTAAAAGAATGGGGATGACCAACTCCAACATGCCCCTGTCCCTTAGGACCTGGGCTTCAACAATATGCCAATATAGCCAGTGACAAAGAAGCAGGATGGTAGAATGGCCCTTGGGACAGAAGGTCTGGGTGAACTGGAAGGGCCCTGGGGAGAATCTGCTAGAGGTCTGAGTTTATATGAGTACCACACCCTCCTGGGCCAATTCAGTGCAATGAAAATCACCCAATGCCATCTATCTCAATTCTGCAGAGCAGAAAAAGAAGAAACTGTGGAGGAGAAAAGGCACAGATCAGGTAGAACTGATCCTATGGAGTCACCAGAGCATCATCTATGATGGTCCACAGGTCTCTGGGCCTGGCAAGTTTGTTGTTGAACCTCGATAACAGAAGATCTGCACCCAGCATCCCCACTGCGGTAAAAGGCTTAGAACATCTGCAGGTGGAACACCCATACCCCTGGATCCAGATGCTGATTTCGGAGAAAAGTCTGCTTGCCATTTTTCCCTGCCTGGGATGTGGATGACGGAAAGGGCCAGAACATGTAGTTCCGTCCAAGAATCAAATCTGCTTCTCTTTGAGTGAAGCAGCTTCTGGTGGCTCCTTGATGGCTGATGTAGGGTAGTTGGGTAGGTGCAGTAGTAATCACACAGAGGCTCAGAATGCAGTAACCATTCCTACAGCAATCCACTGACCTGGCCAGAACCAACTCTTGAGGGAGTCTATTCCACATTCTCACAGCTCTTACGGTGAAGAAACCTTTCCGTTTTTGGAGATTAAATCTCTTTTCCTCCAGACGTAAAGAGTGCCCCCTTGTCCTCTGTGGTGACCTCTACATATGTCAAATATATAGCAACAGCACAGCGGGGAAGCTCACCTGACCAGGAACTTATAGTCCATGGAGTAGAGAGTCAACGGTGTGTAGGTCCAAACTGAACACAGTGCCTGCCAAGGAGGGAGGAATGGGGCATGCATGGTACAACCCATACGGGAGCTTTCTTGTGCTGAAGACATGAGCCCTGAGCTTTACCTACTCCTCTGGAATCTCTCTTTGCCGCTACACTAGATGGGTATGCTCTGTCTACACTAGTCACTTTGCAAACGCTCACTAAAACCAGGGGGCAGGGACTTAAAAAGAGTCTGCGTGATCCAAGATTGCCGCCAGGGTCACCAGGATGCAGAATAGCCAACCATGGACCCGAGAGAGTCATAGAAAAGAGTAGTTTCCCTGCTCCAGATGAGTGCCACCTACAGTGGAGAAAAGAAACTTCACCTGCCTACATACAGCTGTAGCATTGCCCAACTGAATTCTTGTCGGGTGACCTTGCAGGTGAAGGGTCCAGCATTGAAGGGACAACGGGATCTCTCTGAGTTCCAGGATGATGATGGTAAGATGGGCTTCTTCGTGTCGGCCAAGTCCTCTACACCTAGTGAGCATCCAGGACTCCCCAGCCCAAAAGACTGGCATGCGTAATGAGGACTATCCAAGTTTTTGAGGGAAAAGGTTTCTCTGACTTCAGTGCCAGGTTGGAAATCATCCACCTCAGGAAGAGTATGGCCTTGCAGGTTAAATGCATGGGGTGGTCCAAGGACCAAGTCTATTTGTCCCATACTGCCAGAACGTTGAGACGCAACAGTCTGGAGTAAAACTGGGCCTGTGGTAGTGCATTATAAGAGGCTACCATGAGGCCCCAAATCAAGGGCCGACCCTAGGGCTGAAGGGCCCGGGCACATGAGCAGAGGGTCAATAGTTTTTCCTGAGGCAGGAAGATTTTGGACAGGGCCATAGCCAATGACAGGCCCAGGTACTCCATTTGGTGAGTCAGTTCCAGTGATGACCTCCAAGGAGGATACAAATGAATTTCTACAGAGTCTACATTGTCCTTCAGACATTGGCTGACAGGGTTATAAAAGACCGGTCCTTTAACAAGAAATCGTCCAGGTATCCAACAACGACTGGTGGAAGCACCTTGGTGAGGACCCAGGCTGTGGACAGGTCAAAGGGAGGGGAGATAAAATGGTAACGCTGAGCACCCACGGCAAAATGCAGATGGTGTTGTCGAGGAGGAAATATGGGAACTTGTGAGTAACCATCCCTGATGTCTCCATGATGGGCATTCCTCCAAAGGGATCTTCATGGACACGGATCCAACACCAGCAGACCAAAGCTCTGGACCTGCCTCTAACTCAACATGATCCCCCACATGCCAAAGTGATCTCCCACCCTTGGGTAGGAGATCACTTTGGCATGTGGGGGATCATGTTGATCCGTGTCCATGAAGATCCCTTTGGAGGAATGTCCATCATGGAGACATCAGGGATGTTGACTCACAAGTTCCCATATTTCCTCCTCGCTAACACCATCTGCATTTTGCCGTGGGTGCTCAGCGTTACCATTTTATCACCCCTCCCTTTGACTTGTCCACAGCCTCCTGAGTCCTCACCAAGGTGATCCAACGCTCATATCGACATTACAGTCTGGTACTGCACCTTCTCCAGGCGGGGTCCAGGTACGGCCCTCCAACCAATCCAGAAGCTGCAGCAGGACTTCGGTTTCTCTAAAAAGTTCTGCTATCAGACTCCATAGTACGAAGGTAAGCTTCCGGCAAACGATTATTGTTCTTGGTGTATTTGTTGTACAATTTAGAAAATGAATAAATACCATCTTAAAAAAAAAAGGAAGGTATGCTTCCCTCCGTAGAACTTCATACGTGCTACAATCTGATTGTACAATCTCATTTACATTCACCAAAATTATATATTTTGAGGACAAACTTACACAATCCCATCAGTTTCTACCCAGCTGCACAGGCTCTTACCTTACGTAGTTGATAGTAGATCTAGAGGAGATTATATAGTGTATGGTCAGCTTTAGTTCTTTTAAGCTGACTATACAATCTGATTGTACAGTCAGCTTAAAAGAACTAAAGTTGGCCATACACTTTACAATCTGATTGCACAATCTCTGTACAATTTTCCAAACCAAGACTATGTGATATAAAAGGAAAAACCTAAAAAATCCACTTAACTAGCATTCAGTCAGGCAGGCCCTTGCACTTCGTATTTGATAGTAGAACTAAAGAAGATTGTACAATCAGATTGTATGGTGTATGGTCAATATAGGAACACTACCAGAAAGCTGAGGCTTGCTGGGAAAGTGGGATATGTCGCCTTCTTCCTGCCTGTTGTTACCCCCAAAATGCCACACTACTGCAGTTCCTGGGAGGTTGCAGAGTGGCACCACTCCCGTGAATCGGATGTGTCCCATGGTTGGCAGGGGCGGACTGACCATTTGGAAACTCGGGCCCGGGGTCAGTAGGGGGCCCCATGAGATGCCCCTGGTACCTTTTTCATAGGCTTTTTTGAGTTTGGGCAAGGACACAGGGGCCCCATGATGTCTATTGCCCGGGGGCCCCATGAGTTGTCAGTCCGCCCCTGGTGGTTGGTATTACCTGCTGTACACAACAGGGGGGTAGAAATTCTTGCTGTGGCTGGGAAGCAAACCATTGCTACAATGGCTTGTGTATACCCCCGGCCACTGCCTTTGCAGCGGCTGGAGGGGTTGTAAAAACACGCAGCCGAGGCACGTTTTGTAACCCTTCCAGCCAGGGGCGGACTGAAAACTCATGGCGCCCCTGGGCAATAGGGGATCATGGGGCCCGTGTCCTTGCCCACACTCAAAGCACACCCAAAAAAGCCTATAAAAAGGTACCAGGGGCATTTCATGGGGCCCCCTACGGACCCCGGGCCCTCGGGCAGTGCTTAAATGGTCAGTCCGCCCCTGCTTCCAGCCTTTGTAAAGGCATTGGCCGGGGGTGTAAACAAGCCATTGTAGCAATGGTTTGCTTCTCACCCACGGCAAGAATTTCTACCCAACCTGTTGCGTACAGCAAGGTAATACCACCCTCCAACTGCAAGTGTAAACGAGCCCTGACACTAGCAGTAATATTTACCGCCCCCATGAAAAGTGATCTGCAGTGGATCACTTTTCAGAGGATGGTGAATAGAGGTTTGCAGGCAGTTTGGGGGGCGGTAAAAACGTGGCTTAACTGCCCCAATTGCAAATGTAAAAAAAAAAAAAGGCCTTAAAGTCTACACTGCTCTAAAAAGCAAATCGATTTAGGTGGCTAAAGGTTTGCCTGTCTGTAAAGTTTTTCATAAAAAACTGTCATAAAAAAAAGAGTAAAAGGGAGAATAATTTGTCTTTAAAAACACGAAAGCAAAAAAATGCCCAATTTTTTTTTTTTTTACTGATTTGTCATTGAAAAACCAAGAAGAAACAAAAGGAATCAGACTTGGCGTCTGCGCTCCCAGAATCCTCCTCACCTCCCCGGTCAGCAGGTAGATGATCTCCAGGGTGAGGTTGAGGATGGTCTCGGTCAGCCGGGTGCAGTTCTCCTCCATGGCTCTCCCCCTCCTCCACTCACTTCCTGCACAAGCAGCTTCTACCCTCAGCATTCTGGGGGAAAAAGCCAAACCCTTTGGTGGCTGATTCATCTTGGCCATTTTGTTGTAGACCAGGGGGACCGCATTTAGTTGCTGTTTTCTAACAAAATCTGCCGGTCAGCAGACAGAAATTGTATTTCTGCATCTTCTCATGTGTCCATTTAGCTGCATTTCTAGATGTCTCCACAAATGGGGGCTACAGAAAAATGGCCACCACCATACGCTCCGGCTGATGTTGCCTTTGGATGTCTCGTCATTTTTTGGCAGAAGGTGTCACAATATGGATTGTTATACTTGTATACAACAGGAAATTTGGATTTAAAGGGATAGTTTTCAAACTGCATTCACTATATCCGCACTCCCCGGACCCTGCATTCACTATATAGGCTCTCCTCGGACCCTGCATTCACTATATCCACTCTCCCCGGACCCATCATTCACTATATCCGCTCTCCCCCGACCCTGCATTCACTATATCCACTCTCCCCGGACCCTTCATTCACTATATCCGCTCTCCCCCGACCCTGCATTCACTATATCCACTCTCCCCGGACCCTTCATTCACTATATCCGCTCTCCCCGGACCCCACGTTCACTATATCAGCTCTCCCCAGACCCTGCGTTCACTATATCCGCTCTCCCCGGACCCCGCATTCACTATAACCGCTCTACCCGGACCCCGCATTCACTATATAGGCTCTCCTCGGACCCTGCATTCACTATATCCACTCTCCCCGGACCCTTCATTCACTTTATCCGCTCTCCCCGGACCCTTCATTCACTATATCCGCTCTCCCCGGACCCCGCGTTCACTATATCCGCTCTCCCCGTACCCCGCGTTCACTATATCCGTTCTCCCCGGACCCCGCGTTCACTATATCCACTCTCCCCGGACCCTGCGTTCACTATAACCGCTCTCCCCGGACCCCGCATTCACTCTATAGACTCTCCTCGGACCCTGCATACACTATATCCACTCTCCCCGGACCCTTCATTCACTATATCCGTTCTCCCCGGACCCTTCATTCACTATATCTGCTCTCCCCGGACCCCGCATTCACTATATCCGCTCTTCCCGGACCCCGCATTCACTATATCCGCAGCTCCTCGGACCCTGCATTCACTATATCCACTCTCCCTGGACCCCGCATTCACTATATCCACTCTCCCCAGACCCCGCCTTTCCTATATCCCCAGACCCTGCATTCACTATATCTACTATATGGCAAGGAGAGGGTTAATCCACAGTAAAACATTGCAAAGATGGCAAGGCGAGGGTTAATCCACAGGAAAATGATGCATAGATGGAGAGGCGAGGGTTAATCCATGGTAAAAAGATGCATAGATGGAAAGGCGAGGGTTACTCCACAGGAAAATGATGCATAGATGGAGAGGTGAGGGTTAATCCACAGTAAAAGAATGCATAGATGGAGAGGCGAGGGTTAATCCACGGTAAAATGATGCATAGATGGAGAGGCGAGGGTTAATCCACAGTAAAACGATGCATAGATGGCAAGGCGAGCGTTAATCTTCAGGAACACAATGGCATAGATGGCAAGGAAAGGGTTAATCCACAGCAGAACTAATCACTGACAGCAAAGGAAGAGTTAATTCACAGTAAAACAATGGCATTGACAGCAGAGTGAGGGTTAATCCACAATAAAACACTGAATAGACAACAAGGCGAGGGTTAATCCACAGGAGACCGATGCATAGATGGAGATGCGAGGGTTAATCCACAGAAAAACGATGCATAGATGGAGAGGCGAGGGTTAATGCACAGGAAAATGATGCACAGAGAGCAAGGCAAGGGTTAATCTTCAGGAACAAAATGGCATAGATGGCAAGGAATGGGTTAATCCACAGCAGAACTAATCAATGATAGCAAAGGAAGAGTTAATTCACAGTAAAACAATGGCATTGACAGCAGAGGGAGGGTTAACCTACAGTAAAAACGATCGTTGACAGCAAAACAAGTGTTAATCCACAGCAAAACCATGCACAGGTGGTAAGGCGAGGGTTGATCTGCAGCAGAACCCATCGCTGACAGCAAAGCAGTGGTTAATTGGCAGTAGAACACTGCACAGACAGCAGGGCGAGGGTTAATCCACAGTGACCAATCACCTTCAGAGCAAGCCTGGGACTAATCCACAATAAAGGTGTATGCACAGCAAGGAAGGGGTTAATCCCCCATCTATTAGTCTATAGGGAGGTGAGGGTTCATTTTCACAGTCTCACAGCCCAACACTTGCTATGACCAAGCCTGCACAACAGACTACATTACCCAGAATCCTGTGTGGCCCTCCCCTCCCCCTCCCTGAGAGATCATCAGCCGGAGCCCAGAGCAGCTAGAAAGGTGCAGGTATGTGTTCTCCAGGGTTCCCTCCTGACTACACAACGCCAACCGATCGCTGTGACCGCTATCTGTACTGTTATCCTACACAATGATGTCATTTCCATGGTGCCCTCTGAATTTATAATCCAATGGGAGCTCATAGTCCAGTCACTTCTACAGATCTCCACATCAAGCTGCACATGGGACGAATGTGGAGGAACGAGGAGTACAGGGCTACTGCGGTACAGATTCATCATGTGTGTCTCTTTTATACAATTAATGTTCTTCAGCTGTTTTACGTGTTATATACTAACCAATCAGAATATGGGTTCACGTAATCCTGAAGAACGATGATGATGGCAGAGCTGGAATGGCAAAAAACCAAACAAAGCTTCTGGAGGCCCAAAGAGCTGATGAGAAACAAGGAAGAGATGGCTACAAACGCAAGTCTAATCCATTTTCAGAAACATTTTCCCTCATGATGTCTCTAAAAAAGAAGATTTGAACGTAGGTGTCACAGGAGGATCCACATAATCACCTGGAGGAACATGGTCATGAATGAAGCGTCAATGAAGCCGAACCAGGCCAATTAGAAGGATTATTGAAGAGAAAATTGCCAAATTTTTGTCCCTAGCTAAAAAAAACTCTGCTGGAGAAGACCTATACAGGAGAGCAAGACAAAGAACTGGAAAGGGAGAAGAAGAACATGGTGGATGGATGACATCAGGAAATGAATGCCTGCCGTGACGTAAAGCAGAACGCTAACCTGGCCAAAGACAAGTCCAAATGGAAAGAGATTGTGAAAGCAAGTTTCCAAGGTTGAAGTTCAACGAAGACCACAAAAAATGATGGTAGTGGTAGGTCGTCAAGTCTCATGGCTAAAATGTGATATCTGGAATGTCCCATGTTCTCCTCCATATCCAAGGGATATTGTACCTTCTATTAAAGTCCTCATCAAATACATGCGATGATCATTTATGATTTGACAACAAAATCTTATTTCTGATGGTCTTTTGTTCATGGAATGGGGACACAGTCCAAGCCAATGAATTCCAGTAGATAAAATGTTTGATCATTGGAGACAACCCTTCCATAAACTCTAGACTATGTCCTCAGGCCTGCCCAAGATTTATCCAGAGTAAAGCTGTTTTTAGGGTTCTAAAAGTAACTGGTGGTTGTTGCTTACATTATTTGTTGAATACGCAGCAAAAGACAAGGCCAAATGGAAAGAGATGATGGAGGCAAGGTTCCAAGTTTGAAGTTCACCAAAGGGCACAAAAGGGTCACAGCAGTGGTAGATCGTCAAGACTCATGGCTGGAATGTTATATTTAGAGTGCCCCATCTTTTCCTCCATATCCAAGGGATATTGTACCTTTTATTAAGGTCCTCTTCAAATACATGGTGTGACCATGTAACAATTCTGATGGTCTTTTTGTTCATTGAAGGCCAAAACAATGGATTCTGGTACATAAAATTATCATTGGAGACAATCCTCCCATGAACACAAGATCATTTCCTCAGATCTGCTCCGAGGTTTGTCCAAGAGTACACAGAAACATTTAAGGTTCTACAAGGGTTGTTGCTTGAATTCACAGATCCTTTTTTAAATTCTTTAGAGTTACGTCTCCATATTGCCTTGGATCTATTTTTATGCAAAGTTGATTTGACGATGTTGAGTCCATGCTAGTTGCCGATATTTTGTGATGTACAATATTTTACTGACAACTCCATTTAAGGTTTTTTTTTTTTAACTTTTGGTTTCCTGAAGGTCACCCACTCCTATGGAGGCCAGAGGCTGATCTACAACTCAACAAAATGGACAAGGACAAGGATGAAATTAGGAAAATATTGGATCTTACACTGGAGATCATTTATCTGCTGACCGGAGAGGTGAGAAGCATTCTGGGAGGTCACATGACATCACTCTTATCTCTATTAATAAAACACAGACCTGACTGGAGAGGTGAGGAGGATTCTGGTAGGTCACATGACATCACTCTGATCTCTATTAATAAAACGCAGACCTTACTGGAGAGGTGAGGAGGATTCTGGGAGGTCACATGACATCACTCATCTCTATTAATAAAACACAGACCTGACCGGAGAGGTGAGGAGGATTCTGGGAAGTTATAACTGTCTCTCTTATCATACACAGGACTACACAGTAGTTAAGAAGACCTCAGATGGTGGACATAGCCCTGTCTTGGTGTTTCCACCCCACTCCTTGATATATTCAATGAATACCAAGCGGAAAATTCTAGAAGTCGTCGAGAGAATTACTGATCTGCTGACAGGAGAGGTGAGTGGTGTCGGGAATTCTGGGACATTCTCCAGTAACAGACAAGGGATGTGTCTGGATGGTGACTTTATCAATGTGTGTGTCAGGTTCCTAGTTGGAAATATGTAGAAGAACCTAAAGATTTATACGAGGATGAGAAGATGGAGAGTCAACACTTATTCTTATCACCTGGTAAGAAATTAAGGTCCACCAACATCCCCCATTGGAGTCCTCATTTGAGCCCCTCCTACATCAGAGTCCTTATCAGCATCCCCCCTTACATCAAGGTCCCTATCAGTGCTACCCCTACATCATTTCCTCATCAGCGGATTCCCCTGACCATAGCTGTGGGACAGTTTAGCCCATGGGTCATAGTTTGGAGACCCATGGCCTAGAGATATAATAGACTCAAGCATTAGTCCTACCAACCAGCATTGTGCTAACAGTTTCTTTTGGGGGGCCTCCTAGATTGTCCATCACTGCATTAGCACCATCTAGATCCCCCATAATCTGATAAACACATAGAAACAATGTATTCAGTCAGCGCGTGTGTTTCCTACAGATGGATCCAATAATGGGAACCCACCAAAGAGATGTCCCCATATTCTGTATTCCCAGGATTCCACACAGGAAGGTCGGACCATCCCTCACCATCATCGGGTAGGTGGAGCTAAAACCCAAGTGACTTTTCCCCGTACAATCCATAGGAATGATATGTGGATATTATGAGCCAACATTCTTCTACGTTGTCGTAGATAATGTTATATAATATGTCCCTTTTATGTATTTTTTTGGATCCTTAGAATGAAGCTAAACCTGAAATGAAGATTGAAGGTGAAGATGAGGAAGACAATACATTTTTGAGGGATCCAGAGCATGTGATGGAGAACCCTGAAATGAAGGTGACCTTTAAAGAGGAAGAAATTATTGCAGAGATCAGTACAGGTTGGTAATATATGTTCCAATATAAACCAGCGCAAAACACAAATATTAAATAATAAGTGAATATAAAATTACTATTTTATAAAATAATCTTCAAAGTCCAGTGATAAAGATAAGTGACCACAATCCCGTGACATATAAAAACTAAAAAAACTAAAAAAATTTTTTTCCATAAATCAAAAGTCCAGTGATCTAAAAAAACTTTTTAAAAAATAAACTTCAGTGCTTCAAATAGTTCTTCCACCATCCACCAGTGCCGAAACCAACATAAACCGCACTCACCAGATATTGGTGAGTAAAACACCTTTCAGGATTATTTAGGGCTCCTGGACCGCCTTTGAGGACTCCTCTATTTTCCACCTCAGATCTATGGGTATTTCTCCATTCGTCTCCTCGCCAAATCACCAAGTTCCAAAAGGGAGAAAAAAACTAATAGTGTAATACTGTTATACCCCTTTTTAATTAATTCAAGCCAAACAACTCACATTTCATAGGATAAAAACCAGCATTTATTTAAGGACATCAAACAAATTTTCGAATAGCAAAAACGAATTTCCACAGCTCCTAGGAACTCATAGCCTTGTGTGCAGCAGGATGACAGCCTCCATAACGAACGAACTTTCTTCACTAGTCAAAAAATGGCCGCCTGGAACGCATCCCTCGGCGTGCGTTCCACTCACCGGAAATGACGTCGGACGTTCGGGGGACCAACCGGAAGTACGTCAACACGTCTTGAGAACGCCCTGTGGGTGGGGCGAAATGCGTTGACGTACTTCCGGTTGGTCCTCCGAACGTCCGACATCATTTCCGGTGAGTGGAACGCACGCCGAGGGATGCGTTCCAGGCGGCCATTTTTTGACTAGTGAAAAAAGTTCGTTCGTTATGGAGGCTGTCATCCTGCTGCACACAAGGCTATGAGTTCCTAGGAGTTGAGGAAATTTGTTTTTGCTATTCGAAAATTCGTTTGATGTCCTTAAATAAATGATGGTTTTTATCCTATGAAATGTGAGTTGTTTGGCTTAAATTAATTAAAAAGGGGGTATAACAGTATTACACTATTTAGTTTTTTTCTCCCTTTTGGAACTTGGTGATTTGGCGAGGAGACGAATGGAGAAATACCCATAGATCTGAGGTGGAAAAGGAGTCCTCAAAGGGGGTCCAGGAGCCCTAAATAATCCTGAAAGGTGTTTTACTCACCAATATCTGGTGAGTGCGGTTTATGTTGGTTTCGGCACTGGTGGATGGTGGAAGAACTATTTGAAGCACTGAAGTTTATTTTTTAGAAATTTTTTTTAGATCACTGGACTTTTGATTTATGGGAAAAAAATTTTTTAGTTTTTATATGTCACGGGATTGTGGTCACTTATCTTTATCACTGGACTTTGAAGATTATTTTATAAAATAGTAATTTTATATTCACTTATTATTTAATATTTGTGTTTTGCGCTGGTTTATATTGGAATATTTGTTTTGGTTTATATACCTATGCACAGCAGCATTTCACTTATAACTGTTTGTTAATAGATTGGTCCTGGGCGCTGTGTTTTTCTGATTTAAATTTTGTGGTAATATATGTTAACCAGAAAAAAATTGTTTATTTGATGATGATCTGATGCCAAAAATTTGGCAAGTTCTCAGGTGTCTTTACCGAAAAGTCATCACGTTCCTTCTTTGTATCCCCAGCAGAGGAACGCTACGTCAGGAGAACCTCTGAGGGTTGCCTTATCTCATCTCCAACCTGTGATGCTGAAGATGAAATCACCACCCATGAAAATTCAGGAAAAAGCACCTTTACCTCAAATGTAGGACTTTACGACATAGATAGGTCACCAGATCCCCCTAAGCCTGAGGAACCATCTTCTGATAGGTCTCATACTGTTAGCCCAGATCCAGGACTTCTCAATCCAAGCAGGCCACCTGATCCATCTAATTCTGAGGGTTGTTCTCCTGAAGGACCATGTATCAATAATCCAGATACACATGCAGGACTTCATAGTGCAGGTAGACCACCTGATCCTTCTAATTCTGAGGGTTGTTCTCCCAAAAGGCGGTGTATTGATAACCCAGATACACATGCAGGACGTCCTAGTTCAGCAACATCTTCTGACCCCTCTAATCCCGAGGAACCACCTGTCTGCAAATCAGAGAAGGATGAGCCTGGTCCTCGTTTTACGTGGGAGTCAAGTCTTGCTGAAGACCAGAAGATGGACCCAGACATACACTCTTTCATCTGTTCGGACTGCGGGAAAAGCTTTGCACTGCAAAGTGATCTGGAGGACCATCGGCCAACCCACATGGGGAAAAAACCATATTCGTGTTCTGATTGTGGGAAGCGGTTTCCGGTGAAATCAAAACTTATCCAGCATGTCAGAGTCCACACAGGTGAGAAGCCTTTTCCCTGCCCTGTATGTGGCAGATGTTTCACCACCAAGACCAACTTGGCCTCACACCAGATCATCCACACGGACAGGAAGCCATTCCCATGTAAGGAGTGCGGAAAATGTTTCTCCAGACAATCCTCTCTTTTGATGCATCAACAGACTCACAATGGCAACAAGGATTTCACCTGCAACGAGTGCGGGAAGAGCTTCGCCTTTAAGAACTACTTGCGCATCCATGAGAAGATTCACACCGGCGAGAAGCCGTTTTCCTGCTCGGAGTGCGGGAAGTGTTTTGTCCAGCGGTGGGCTTTAGTCATTCATGAGCGCCTTCACCGGGGCGAAAAGCCCTATTCCTGCGCGGAGTGTGGGAGGTGCTTCGTCGATAAAGGACAGCTTGCCATCCACCAGCGCATTCACACAGGCGAGCGGCCGTACGCCTGCTCCGAGTGCTACAAGAGTTTCGTCCAGAAGTCGGCCTTGCGGAGGCACCAGAGGACGCACACGGGTGAGAGGCCGTTCTCCTGCAGCCAGTGCGGGAAATGTTTCGCACAGAAAGCCCAACTGGTCACCCATCAGAAAGTTCACACCGCCATGAAGCCGCCATCCTCTTCATAGCGCGGGAAGTCACTTCCTGTTCCTCAGGAAGAACGCGTTCTGGAGATCATTCTGAATGTGTGCCGAAATTTCACGTGTAAAAGAATTTTGTACAGACGATGAGTATGTAATAAAAAAAAGTTGACTCAACCTGACCTCCTCCTTCTTCTCTTCTCCTCCCAGACCTTTTCTTTGGGATCTTCTTTTTTTCAACAGTTCAAAAATTCCCAGACGTCAATCCCACTGCCTACGAAGAGCACCCTCCCAATAATCTGCTAGCTACATTCGTAGAGGGTGGCCCCACCCTGAGCTATATAGGGGCATCCAACCTGGAACTGTCAATGGTTAACAATGACGAAATCTGCTGTGGGTCTGGTTATGCCAAATATCGATCTGCAGCCTACAGGGGCCCAGACCCTTCCTCAATGCCATGGCAAGGCAAGGCTTGCCCGATTGGATGCAAATTGAGTGGATTGTTTAGGGCTGTCCTCATATTGGTAACATTGGTCAATTTAAAGGAGATTGTACAATCGAATTGTAGAGTGTATGGTCAATGACATTGTTGCAGCTGGCGTAGACAGGTGCTCTTCATTATGGAGGCTCAGACTTTGGAATTCGTGGCTGGAGGAAGGAGGGAGAGAGCGAGCCTCGATCCCCCCCTAAATATACATCAACACGTGAGATATCTAGATTTCCCCGAAGTTTATTCACAGCCCAACTACAACAAAAAAGTCAAAATTTAATCTGTTTATATGCCCCCCCCCCCGAATCAACAAGCTAATGAAATGTTCAAATAAAACGTTTCTTTTTCATTATACACCTTATTTTGGAACCAGTGAAGTCATCACCAGGTCTCTGTGCTTCTCTATGCAATGCAGGCAGATCGTGGCTGGTGGGAGGGGCCGGCAGGGTGGTGTACATAGCTTCCGGAAAACATCACAGCTCCCTGCCTCAGTGCTCCTCAGCCCCTATGTAAGCAGTCGGCTGGTTCTTGGGAGGAGTTATGCCACTATCAAAATGCCCTGGTGGGTGGGAGTCAGCCTGGAGGAATGGGCATTCCTAGGCAGGCTGTATCTGCATACATTCTCCCACATGTGAGTCCCCATGATTGAAAGAACCGTAATCCAATGAATGAAAGGGGCGGGGCCATGGACAGTCAGGCTGGGGAGGAAGGGGCAAGAGGACGCCAGATATCCTCCAGCTAGAAAATGAGGCGGAGCTTTGTCTGACTTGCTGCAGCTTCTAGTGCACATTGTGAAAAACTCACAGTGTGCGGGGAAATCAGAGTAAGCCGTTTCAGTCCAGAAGGGGAGCCGGTACACCTGTGCAAGTCTGAAGGGGAGGAGCCGGTACGCCTGTGCAAGGGTGAAGGGGAGGAGCCGGTACACCTGTGCAAGACTGAAGGGGAGGAGCCAGTACACCTGTGCAAGACTAAAAGGGAGGAGACGGTACACCCCTGTGAAAGACTGAAGGTTCAGCTTTAATAATAACAGTATAATAATTTATAACAGAGAGCAACAATGAAATGTATCTACAGCAGGGATGGGGTTAATTCACAGTAAAATAACTCAGCCGCAGCGAGACGAGGGTTAATTCACAAGGAAAAGACAAATTTGTGAGCGAGCTGCTGTATAGCAAAGAGTTATTCCACAGTATCCTAGCATGTCCTCGGCAAGGCAGGGGTTAACCCACACTGTGATCAGGAGCCCTCGGCGCAGCCCAAGCTGATCCAAGGAGCCATTAATAGCTCACGGCAAGGCGAGGGTTAACCCACATGGTAGTTGGGAGCCCTCAGCCCAAGCCAATCCAAGGAGCCATTAATAGCTCAAGACAAGGCGAGGGTTAACCCACATGGTGATCGGGAGCCCTCAGCCCAAACCAATCCAAGGAGCCATTAATAGCTCATGGCAAGGCGTAGGTTAACCCACATGGTAATCGGGAGCCCTCAGCCCAAACCAATCCAAGGAGCCATTAATAGCTCACGGCAAGGCGAGGGTTAACCCACATGGTAATCGGGAGCCCTCAGCCCAAGCCAATCCAAGGAGCCATTAATAGCTCACGGCAATGCGAGGGTTAACCTACATGGTAATTGGGATCCCTCAGCTCAAGCCAATCCAAGGAGCCATTAATAGCTCGTGGCAAGGCGAGGGTTAACCCACATGGTAATCGGGAGCCCCCAGCCCAAGCCAATCCAAGGAGCCATTAATAGCTCAAGACAAGGCGAGGGTTAACCCACATGGTGATCGGGAGCCCTCAGCCCAAACCAATCCAAGGAGCCATTAATAGCTCATGGCAAGGCGTAGGTTAACCCACATGGTAATCAGGAGACCTCAGCCCAAGCCACTCTAAGCAGCCATAAATAGCTCACGGCAAGGAGGGGGTTAACCCACATTAAAGAGCAATATGTCACAACGCAGATCAGATGACTTGCAACAAGGGGTTAAATCTCTGGGCAGAATGAGATACAAAACGCTTTTAATGAAAGATTAACGAACGATGTAAGGGGTTAATCCCAACAGTGCCAGGAAGGGTTAATCTGTCCTGATGTCAACTGGAGATTTCGAATCCCTTCATATCAGAATTTGAACCCCTTCCCCATTGTTGCCTCATCCGTGATCCTGAGACCTCTCAATTCCAGCTCTATCGCATACGAAACCGCCAAAGGGTTAATCTTATGGTTAAAAATACAGAATTTACTGGAGAAACTACGTTACCCATAGTCCTCCATACCGGCTTCCTGTGACATCATCTGCCGATGCCCAAATCCTCGGGAAAGGTATGTTTTGTTCACTGCACATCCAGGCTGCCTGGAGTATTATACGTCTCGAATTTTGGGCCCCTTTTCTGCAAGCTGTAATGTTCGGTCGCTTTGGCGAAGCGCGGATTTATGTATGGATGACCCCAATTCTCTATTTTTTAAGACATTTTAGGGGAAGGTTTTACTGCACAGAGAATATTTTAAATTTTGTTTTTTAAATATTCCTCCCATTGATAAAGGTCGGTGAAAAATGCCAGCTTTCCGTTTTGTTTGCTGAATTTCAAATAGTCTTCTTCTAACCACTGAACTTTGAGGTGGAACGTTACGATGATGATGTGAAGCATACGAAGAGTGTGAAAAAATGTGGTTAAAAAAAACATTGCCGTGTCAAAAAAGTTCAGTGAAGACCTTCAGCAAAAGGTCTTATTTTAAAAAAATTACAGACTATCAACAAAACAGATCTATTTAATTTATTTATTTCCACCTGTGTCGGAATGTGGTGAAGAACGGCTTCATAAATTGGCCAAATGGCCGAAACTGATGTTCCTCACTGGCAAAATTGCTGTTATTGATGTTCATCACACTTCAAAAACTGGCCAAACATCCAAAGCTGATCTTCTTCATGCTTAATAAACTGGCAAAATTGCCGTTATTTGATGTTCCTCAAACTTCATAAACTGGCAAAATTGCCGTTATTGATGTTCCTCAAGCTTCATAAATGGCACATTTGCCGTTATTCATGTTCCTCAAACTTCATAAACTGGCAAGATTGCTGTAATTGATGTTCCTCACATTTCATACACTGCCAAAATTGCTGTTATTGATATTCCTCAAATTTCATAAACTGGCATAATTGCCGTTATTGATGTTCCTCAATCTTCATAAACTGGCAAAATTGCCGATATTAATGTTCCTCACACTTCATAAACTGGCAAGATTGCTGCAATTGATGTTCCTTACATTTTTTACACTGCCAAAATTGCCGTTACTGATGTTCCTCAAACTTCATAAACTGGCAAAATTGTCATTATTGATGTTCCTCAAACTTCATAAACTGGCAAAATTGTCGTTATTGATGTTCTTCACATTTCATACACTGCCAAAATTGCTGTTATTGATATTCCTCAAATTTCATAAACTGGCATAATTGCCTTTATTGATGTTCCTCAAACTTCATAAACTAGCAAAATTGCCGATATTAATGTTCCTCACACTTAATAAAATAGCAAGATTGCTGTAATTGATGTTCCTCACTTTTCATACACTGCCAAAATTGCCGTCATTGATGTTCCTCACACTTCATAAACTGGCCAAACTGCCAAAACTGATGTTCCTCACACTTAATAAACTGCCATGTATCTAAAATTTCATAAACTGGCAAAATTGCCGTTATTGATGTTCCTCACATTTCATAAACTGGCAAGATTGCTGTAATTGATGTTCCTCACAATTTATAAACTGGCAAAATTGCCATTATTGATGTTCTTCAAATTTCATAAACTCACAAAATTGTTGTAATTGATATTCCTCAAACTTCATAAACTGGCATAATTGCCGATATTAATGTTCCTCACACTTAATAAACTAGCAAGATTGCTGTAATTGATGTTCCTCACATTTCATACACTGGCAAAATTGCCGTCATTGATGTTCCTCACACTTCATAAACTGGCCAAACTGCCAAAACTGATGTTCCTCACACTTAATAAACTGCCATAATTGCCATTATTAATGTTCCTCAAATTTCATAAACTGGCAAAATTGCCACAGTTGATGTTCTTCACACTTCATAAACTGGCCAAACTGCCAAAACTGATGTTCCTCACACTTAATAAATTGCCATAATTGCCATTATTAATGTTCCTCAAATTTTTAGAAACTGGCAAAATGAATGATTCTCACACTCTATTGCTTAATAAAATTGCCATAATTGATGTTCCTTGCTTTGGTCCTTTTTTTTTTGCCCTCTACTTGGGAGATCTTCCCTTACTTCCTTTTTAGTGAGTACACAATAAGTGAGGGAAATTTTCTCCATACAAATAGTAAACGACAAGTTCTGACCCTTCTCCGATCGCCATAAAAGTGATTTAGTTATTGCCTGCATCCTTGTTGAAGAGATTTCCCTCACTTCTGTCCCGGTGTCTCCACAGGAAGTGCAAAAATTATCTTCTAAATTATTATTATTATACAGTATTTATATAGCGCTAAAAGGTTTGCTCAGCGCTGTACATTAGAGTGGGGGACAGAACAGTAACAAAACAAAACACGAGGGGTTAAAGGGCCCTGCTCTTTCGAGCTTACAATCTAGGAGATACAAACAGCGATTAAAAAACCTTAAAGCTCCGTTCACATATAGGTGTTTAAAAAAAAAGCTCTGTTAAAATGTCAATCTTAGAAGAAAACCTGTTAGAGTCTGCAAAAGACCTGAGACCGGGGCGGAGGTTCACCTTCCAGCAGGAAAACGACCTGAAACATCCAGCCAGAGCTACAATGGAAAGGTTTAGATCAAAGCATCTTCATGTGTTAGAATGGCCCAGTCACAGTCCAGACCAAAATCCAATGGAGAATCTGTGGCCAGACCTGAAAATTGCTGTTCCCAGGCGCTCTCCATCCAATCTGACAGAGCTTGAGCGTTTCTGCAAAGAAGAAGGGGCAGAAATGTCCCTCTCTAGATGTGCAAAGAGACATCCCCAAAAAGACTTGCAGCTGGAATTGCAGTGAAAGGGGGTCCTACAAAGTGTTGACTCCGGGGGGCTGAATACAAATGGCACCACACTTTTCACAGATTTATTGGTCAAAAATGTTGGAAACCATTTCTCATTTTCCTTCCACTTCACAATTATGTGCCTCTTTGTGTCGGTCTATCACATCCAATCCCAATAAAATACAATTATGTTTTTGAATGTAACATGACAAAATGTGGAACATTTCAAGGGGTATGTAAACTTTTTCAAGGCACTGGACTATACAGAAGGTTGGAGCAAACGCTTCATTTGCTCTCCTCCAACATCTCAACTCAACACATTCCACCTTGACAGAGTACAGCTTATATTGGTCTACTTCTCATAATGTATTAGAGGAAAAGGGGTCCATTTTTGACTGTTGTTTTCACAATTTGCAATGAGGTGTTGCTTGAACACTTGCCTACTGAGCAAACTGCTTGGGGCAATTTTTCAGCATGGCTGATCTACCACCCATGGACCAATGTTGATTGTGTTGCACGACTATTTCTGGACCACATAATGATGGGTTTTTTTTTGGATCTTCACTTCAGAGACAGCTGTTCCAACATAGATACATGTGTGTCCTCCAAGCAAGCAATGGACAAGCACAAAATGTACATAAAGGAGATATTAGATCTTACGTTGGAGATCATCTACCTGCTGACCGGAGAGGTGAGGAGGATTCTGGGAGGTCTCATGATATCAATCCCTTCCCTTTATAATAAAACATATTGCTGACTGGAGAGGTGAGGAGGATTCTGGGAGGTCTCATGATATCACTCCCTTCCCTTTTTTATTATTATTATTATTATTATACAGTATTTATAAAGCGCCGATAGTTCGCTCAGCGCTGTACATTACAAAGGGGGACAGAACATGTGACAGAACAATACCAATACAATGCGAAACATGAGGGGATCGAGGGCCCTGCTCTTTCGAGCTTACAATCTAGGAGGGAGGGGATAGTGGCACAGGAGGAGATAGCTGTGGGGGATGGAGTGGTAGGAAGAGTGGAGGAGGTCGGTCAAGTTAGCAGGGGGTAGGCTTCCCTGAAGAGATGGGTTTTCAGGGTGCGCCTAAAGGAGAGGAGAGTAAGTGATAATTAGAGATGAGCGAATCGAACTTGGCGAAGTAGAATTCGTTTAGAAGATTAGGAAAAATTCGATTCGCGCCGAATCCGAATATTAGCAGACTTCGGATGCGCGAATCGAAATTTTCCAAAAATGGCGGCGACATGTGTGGCGACGGAGCGGGGATCTCTGGGAAGGAGCGCAGACAAGGCGCGCTGACCCATAATGCATTCATTCATGGCATGTGATCGCATTAGCCAATCAGCAGCCAGCCAGCACTGTGTAATGGTCGAGCTATAAATTGCGGCCATCTTAGAATTCTCCATTAGCCTCCGGTCATTCAAGAGAGACAGACCTCTCTGTATTAGGGACAGAGTTAGGGCCAAAGAGACTTTAGGGCCACAGAATCGTTACTTAGGGACACAGAATTGTTACTCAGGGACACAGAATTGTTACTCAGGGACACAGAACTGTTACTCAGGGACACAGAATTGTTACTCAGACACAGACACAGAATTGTTACTGAGGGACACAGAATTGTTACTCAGGGACACAGAATTGTTACTCAGGGACACAGAATTGTTACTCAGGGACACAGAACTGTTACTCAGGGACACAGAATTGTTACTCAGGGACAGACACAGAATTGTTACTGAGGGACACAGAATTGTTACTGAGGGACACAGAATTGTTACTCAGGGACAGACACAGAATTGTTACTGAGGGACACAGAATTGTTACTGAGGGACACAGAATTGTTACTCAGGGACACAGAACTGTTACTCGGGGACACAGAATTGTTACTCAGGGACAGACACAGATTTGTTACTGAGGGACACAGAATTGTTACTGAGGGACACAGAATTGTTACTGAAGGACACAGAATTGTTACTGAGGGACACAGAATTGTTACTGAGGCACACAGAATTGTTACTGAGGGACACAGAATTGTTACTCAGGGACACAGAATTGTTACTCAGGGACACAAAATTGTTACTCAGGGACACAGAACTGTTACTCAGGGACACAGAATTGTTACTCAGGGACACAGAACTGTTACTCAGGGACACAGAATTGTTACTCAGGGACAGACACAGAATTGTTACTGAGGGACACAGAATTGTTACTGAGGGACACAGAATTGTTACTCAGGGACAGACACAGAATTGTTACTGAGGGACACAGAATTGTTACTGAGGGACACAGAATTGTTATTGAGGGACACAGAATTGTTACTCAGCGACACAGAATTGTTACTCAGGGACACAAAATTGTTACTCAGGGACACAGAATTGTTACTCAGGGACACAGAACTGTTACTGAGGCACACAGAATTGTTACTGAGAGACACAGAATTGTTACTGAGGGACACAGAATTGTTACTGAGGGACACAGAATTGTTACTCAGGGACAGACACAGAAATGTTACTGAGGGACACAGAATTGTTACTGAGGGACACAGAATTGTTACTGAGGGACACAGAATTGTTACTCAGGGACACAGAATTGTTACTCAGGGACACAGAACTGTTACTCAGGGACACAGAATTGTTACTCAGGGACACAGAACTGTTACTCAGGGACACAGAAATGTTACTCAGGGACAGACACAGAATTGTTACTGAGGGACACAGAATTGTTACTGAGGGACACAGAATTGTTACTCAGGGACAGACACAGAATTGCTACTGAGGGACACAGAATTGTTACTGAGGGACACAGAATTGTTACTGAGGGACACAGAATTGTTACTCAGGGACACAGAATTGTTACTCAGGGACACAGAATTGTTACTCAGGGACACAGAGCTGTTACTCAGGGACACAGAATTGTTACTCAGGGACACAGAACTGTTACTCAGGGACACAGAATTGTTACTCAGGGACAGACACAGAATTGTTACTGAGGGACACAGAATTGTTACTGAGGGACACAGAATTGTTACTCAGGGACAGACACAGAATTGTTACTGAGGGACACAGAATTGTTACTCAGGGACACAGAATTGTTACTCAGGGACACAGAACTGTTACTCAGGGACACAGAATTGTTACTCAGGGACACAGAACTGTTACTCAGGGACACAGAATTGTTACTCAGGGACAGACACAGAATTGTTACTGAGGGACACAGAATTGTTACTGAGGGACACAGAATTGTTACTCAGGGACAGACACAGAATTGTTACTGAGGGACACAGAATTGTTACTGAGGGACACAGAATTGTTACTCAGGGACAGACACAGAATTGTTACTCAGGGACACAGAATCGTTACTCAGGGACACAGAATCGTTGAATTAAAGAGTATGTCAGACAACACGCAGAGGAGTGGCAGAGGAGGCAATGTTTCAGGAGCGAGCAGACGTGGCAGCAGAGAAAGGGGTCGAGGCAGCACTAGTCGCAGCCAGAGGCCAGTGCTCCCGGTGTCATCCAGCGGTCGTGTCTCCACCGACAACCCTGCCGTCATCGATTGGTTGGCTCGGTCGTCTTCCTCTTCCCAGGTCACCTCTGACACCTACAGCCAACGGTCGGTGGGTACGTCAGACACAACCGTTAGTTGGCATGGCCCGGGAGCAAGCCCACTGAAATCACGTGTCCTCTACCTGCCCCTGTCCTTTGGTGTTCCCTCACCAAGCGAAGTATCGCATGCTGTGGGCTCAGCCCCACTGTACAGTGAGGAAGAGCTAACAGAGGGCGGTCAGGAACGGGGGGAGACATCCGCCTCTTCAGCAGCCAGGCGAAGAAGTACTGGCGAGGAGAGTGGCTCAGTAGCCGGTCTAGAGACAGGTCTGTCTCCTGACCCACACGCAGCCGAGGGGGCTAGTAGTGAGGCGGAGACCCTAATTGATGATGATGAGGCTGATCGCACTTGGCAGCCTCGTCGTCATCAGGCTATTGCTTCCGCATCATCAGGAGAAGAGGGTGCCAGCTTGGCAGCGAGCAAAACAGTCGGTGGGTTGCCCAGGAGGCAGCAGGGTCGCAGCAGTGTCAGTGGAGGCAAACGGCCACGGAGTAGAGCACCAGCTCCACTGCAGCCTACCACCACGGCCAGTAGTGGTGCCGGTGTGCACGGAGGAAGTAGCAGTCAGCCAGTGAGGAGTAGCGGGGGCAAAGTTTCCTACTCGGCGGTGTGGCAATTTTTCGTCAAGCCGCCCGAGGAAGTAAACGTAGCCGTATGTCGACTATGTGGCCAGAAAGTCAAGCGTGGCCAGGGGGCCCATGTCTCCATCGCCACACTCTGCCATGTGCCACTTTCAGGTCTCCTCACACTGCTGGTGGGTTCCATTTTGTCATAGGGTGCTGGCAGATTATGGGCCTCCCATTGCTGCTGCCAGGCCCGTAATCTGTCATGGGCCCCTGTACCGCCTCCTCATGCTGCTGCCAGGCCCGTAATCTGTCATGGGTCCCTGTACGGCCTCCCATTGCTGCTGTCTCCATCGCCACACTCTGCCATGTGCCACTTTCAGGTCTCCTCACACTGCTGGTGGGTTCCATTTTGTCATAGGGTGCTGGCAGATTACGGGCCTCCCATTGCTGCTGCCAGGCCCGTAATCTGTCATGGGCCCCTGTACCGCCACCTCATGCTGCTGCCAGGCCCGTAATCTGTCATGGGTCCCTGTACGGCCTCCCATTGCTGCTGTCTCCATCGCCACACTCTGCCATGTGCCACTTTCAGGTCTCCTCACACTGTTGGTGGGATCCATTTTGTCATAGGGTGCTGGCAGATTACGGGCCTCCCATTGCTGCTGCCAGGCCCGTAATCTGTCATGGGCCCCTGTACCGCCTCCTCATGCTGCTGCCAGGCCCGTAATCTGTCATGGGTCCCTGTACGGCCTCCCATTGCTGCTGTCTCCATCGCCACACTCTGCCATGTGCCACTTTCAGGTCTCCTCACACTGCTGGTGGGTTCCATTTTGTCATAGGGTGCTGGCAGATTACGGGCCTCCCATTGCTGCTGCCAGGCCCGTAATCTGCCATGGGCCCCCGTACCGCCTCCTCATGCTGCTGCCAGGTCCAGAGTGTCCCATGGGTCCCTGTACGGCCTCCCATTGCTGCTGTCTCCATTGCCACACTCTGCCATGTGCCACTTTCAGGTCTCCTCACACTGCTGGTGGGTTCCATTTTGTCATAGGGTGCTGGCAGATTACGGGCCTCCCATTGCTGCTGCCAGGCCCGTAATCTGCCATGGGCCCCCGTACCGCCTCCTCATGCTGCTGCCAGGTCCAGAGTGTCTCATGGGTCCCTGTACGGCCTCCCATTGCTGCTGTCTCCATCGCCACACTCTGCCATGTGCCACTTTCAGGTCTCCTCACACTGCTGGTGGGTTCCATTTTGTCATAGGGTGCTGGCAGATTACGGACCTCCCATTGCTGCTGCCAGGCCCGTAATCTGTCATGGGCCCCTGTACCGCCTCCTCATGCTGCTGCCAGGCCCATAATCTGTCATGGGTCCCTGTACGGCCTCCCATTGCTGCTGTCTCCATCGCCACACTCTGCCATGTGCCACTTTCAGGTCTCCTCACACTGCTGTTGGGTTCCATTTTGTCATAGGGTGCTGGCAGATTACGGGCCTCCCATTGCTGCTGCCAGGTTCATAATCTGTCATGGGCCCCTGTACCGACTCCTCATGCTGCTGCCAGGCCCGTAATCTGTCATGGGCCCCTGTACCGCCTCCTCATGCTGCTGCCAGGTCCAGAGTGTCTCATGGGTCCCTGTACGGCCTCCCATTGCTGCTGTCTCCATCGCCACACTCTGCCATGTGCCACTTTCAGGTCTCCTCACACTGCTGGTGGGTTCCATTTTGTCATAGGGTGCTGTATGGCCTCCCATTGCTGCTGCCTCCACCGCCACACTGTGGCTCCACACTCTGGTTTTGGCCCCGTGACTGCCCAAATGAGTGAAGTGTGCGGTGATTCTAAGATCGACGGCACTCATCTGCATGTCATACTGACTGACAGTATTATTTCTCTTCCCCAGCAGACTCCAAGGGCATTTAAATTAAAGGTACAGTGTTCTGCACTAATATAAAGGCTCTCTGAAGCCTAGAAACACCCTTTTTATAAGTTAAATTCGCAGCGAATATATTCGACTCGAATCGAATTTATTCCGCGAATTCGCCGAATCAGCCGAATCGAATTTTTGAATACTTCGCTCATCTCTAGTGATTAGGGATTAGGGAAGGGAACTAGGGTTAGGGAAGGGAGTTCCAGAGGATGGGTGACACCCTGGAGAAGTCCTGGAGGCGGGCATGGGAGGAGGAGACCAGGGAACTAGAGAGAAGGAGGTCTTGTGAGGAGCGGAGTGTGCGTGCTGGGCGGTACTTGGATATTAGGTCGGTGATGTAGTTCGGGCAGTATGGTGGACAGCTTTGTACGTCAGTGTTAGGATTTTAAATTTGATCCGTTGCGCAATCAGAAGCCAGTGGAGGGATTGGCAGAGGGGGGTGGCGGAAACAGAGCGGTTGGAAAGGTGCATGAGTCTGGAAGCCGTATTCAGGATCGACTGAAGCGGGGATAGCCAGCGGCGAGGCAGGCCAGTGAGGAGGGAGTTGCAGTAGTCGAGTCGTGATATGATGAGGGAGTGGATGAGCTGTTTAGTGGTTTCTGGGGTTAGGAACGTGCGTATTTTGGCGATGTTGCGTAGGTGGAGTCTGCACGAGTTTGTTAAAGATTGGACTTGGGGCTGGAAGGATAGGTTGGAGTCCAGAATGACACCAAGTACTCTGGCCTGCAGGGCGGGTTTGATATTGGCGTTGTTGGATGTGATGGAGAAGTCAATGGGGGGTGGGGTTCAGGCTGGGGGGAAGACAAGAAACTCGGTTTTGGAGAGATTCAGTTTAAGGAAGTGGAGCGACATCCAATCTGATATGTCGCTCAGTAGGTGTGTGATTCGGGCAGAGACCGAGGGGGTGAGGTGGGGGGTTGAGGGATAGATTTGTGTGTCGTCGGCATAGAGGTGGTAGTTGAAGCCGTGAGAGTGTATGAGTTGGCCAAGGGAGGAGGTGTAGATGGAGAAGAGAAGGGGCCCAAGGACAGAGCCTTGAGGGACCCCAACAGAGAGGGGGAGTGAGGGGGAGGTGGTAGCATTATAGGTAATGCTGAAAGAGCGTTGTGACAGGTAGGATGAGAGCCAGGAGAGAGCAGAATCTCTGAGGCCGAGGGAGTGTAGTATTTTGAGGAGGAGGGGGTGGTCAACTGTGTCGAAGGCCGCAGAGAGGTCAAGGAGTAGGAGCCCTGAATAGTGTCCATTAGCTTTGGCGGTTAGAAGGTCGTTTGAGAGTTTGAGTAAGGCAGTTTCGGTGGAGTGTAGGGGATGGAAGCCAGACTGTAGGGGATCGAGGAGGTTGTTGTCCTTGAGGCGAGAGCATAGGCAGGTGTAGACGAGGCGCTCGAGGAGTTTAGATGTTTATAATAAAACATATTGCCGACCGGAGAAGTGAGGAGCATTCTGGGAGGTCTCATGACTTCACCCTTAATAATAGCACACAGACCTGACCAGAGAGGTGAGGAGCATTCTGGGAGGTCACATGACTTCACTCTTAATAATAACACACAGACCTGACCAGAGAGGTGAGTAGGATTCTGGGAGGTCACATGATATTACTCCCTTCCCTTTATAATAAAACATATTGCTGACTGGAGAGGTGAGGAGGATTCTGGGAGGTCACCTGACATCACTCTGATCTCTACTAATAACACACAGACCTGACCGGAGAGGTGAGGAGGATTCTGGGAGGTCAAATATCATAACCCTTGTCTTTATTAATAAAACACAGACCTGACCGGAGAAGTATTAAGGATCCTGGGAAGGTTACTTGCGTTCACTTTCAACCCCATTATTAAAATACAAACGTGACTGGAAAAAAAGAGACATCTTCCGGGAAATAATTTAGTAAATGTTTTTCCATATGCAGGACTACGCGGTGGTCAAGAAAACATCAGGTGATGGACAATATCCCATCAACATGGACCCATCCCACTTCTTGACACCCCAGAGTAACACCAACAAGAAGATTCTTGAAGTCACCAATAGGATCCTTAAATTGTTGACAGGAGAGGTAGGCGGTACTCGGAATTTTGGGACAGTATCCAGTTACAGACATGTTTAGAATTTGGTGACTACAGTATATATAATTATTTCTTGATACAGGGTTGGGAATACATAGAAGATTCTAGGGATCTGTATAAGGAAGAGAACTCAGAGGCTCAGCAGATCTTTTCATCTTGTAAGTCAACTTTTCTCATCTGAAGGTCCACTTGGATCCTCCATCTGATAAACACACAAGAATATAGGATTAATGCATTCAGCCAGTACTCTCTAGACCAGTGATCTCCAAACTGCTGCCCGGGGGCCAGATGCGGCCCTTTGCTTACTTTTATCTGGCCCTTGGGGCACTATTTTATCCACTGATACCAATTGGGTATAATCTCCGCCAATTACACCAATGAAGGGGGCACAACTGCTTCCAATGACACCAATGATGAGGCACAATTCCTCCCAGTGACACAAATGATAGGGTCCAAAGACATCAATGATGGGGCAGAAGTCTTCCCACTGACACCAAACAAAGGGGCATTATTTTTTTCTCACTGACATCGGGACCTTTTCTACTCCCACTGGCCACAGTCCGGACCTGATACAGTCTGAAGGACAGTAAACTGGCCCTTTGTTTAGAAAGTTTGGAGACCCTTGCTCTAGAGAAAGGGGTCTCCAAACTTTTCACAATGAGGGCCACATCGTAGGTTTTTCCAAAAATTTGCAGGCTAAAAAAAAAATTAATCAATGAACAACTAATTAATAAGTTTTATTATTTTTTTTTTTTTGCAGTCAGCTTTATATGATTCAAAACATAAAATAAAGAACCTTAGTAAAATGAAGTCCCCCTTACATCATGGTCCCTATCAGAGCCCGCCTAGTCTAAAATCCACTGTAAAAGTCCGTACTTACCCTAGAGTCCATATCATAGGACCCCTCAAAATTAGGTTCTCCATCAGAGCCCCTCCTTACATCAGATTTCCACCTTACATCAAGGTCCCCATCGGTGATCCACTTACATCATGTTCTGTGGGTGACCCTGACCCTACCTGTGGGACAGTTTGGCCGTAGCTTGGAGACCCCAGACCTAGATCGAAAATTAGTTCTAGCAACCAGCAATGTGTAAACAGCTTGTTTTGGGATCCCTCCTAGATTGTCCACCACTGAATTAGCACCACCTAGATCCCCCATCATCTGATAAACACATAGAAACAATGGATTCAGTCAGTGTGTGTGTTTCCTACAGATGCATACAGTAATGGGAACCCACCAGAGAGATGTCCCCGTCCTCTGTATTCCGGGGATTCCACACAGGAAGGGCCCACCACCCCTCACTGTCATCAGGTAGATGGATCCAGTAAAGGGAACCCACCAGAGAGATGTCCTCCTCCTCTGTATTCCCGGGATTCCACACAGGAAGATCACAGCATCCCCCACCATCATCAGGTAAATGGATCCAGTAATGGGAACCCACCAGAGAGATGTCCTCCTCCTCTGTACTCCCGGGATTCCACACAGGAAGATCTCACCATCCCTCTCCACGATCAGGTAGGATCTCATCGTCTCCATGTTGTATGATCGTTAGAGATAATGTGAACCAATATTACATGTAGTCCCTTTTTTTTAAAAAATGTTACTTTTTATTATTTTATGGGTTTAGGTTCAAGAGTTGGCTGATGTGAAAGTTGAAGGTAAAGATGACGAAGAAGAGATGTGTGTGAGAGGCAGTCCAAGCTGTATAGATAAAGTTAAAGTGAGGGTGACAATTAAAGAGGAAGACCTTTTTCCAGAGATCAGTACAGGTGAGTAATCACTTTTGATTTTACTTATATTTAATCATTGTTCTGGTCCATTGATGAAGCACAGCTTTTTTTCCACAATTAGAGTGCTATTAGCCGGTAATAGGACATTGACCACGTTCCTGGTAGACCATTGAGTAGCTGTAGTTACCTCTATTAAAATGTGATGCGTGATGACGTCATGTCGTAGCCACACCCTACGCATTTTGTCGGAAATGTTATTTTACTTATGTATAGCCATTGTTTTGGTGCTTTGATGAAGAACAGCTTTTTCCACAGAGTGCTATTAGCCGGTAATAGGACATTGACCACATTCCTTGTAGACCATTGAGTAGCTGTAGTTACCTCTACTAAAATGTAATCAAGTGTGATGTGCAATAATTTCATGTCATAGCCACGCTCTATGCGTTTTGTCTGAAATTTGATTTTACTTATATTTAATCATTGTTCTGGGCCATTGATGAAGCACAGCTTTTTCCACACTTGGAGTGCTTTTAGCCGGTAATAGGACAATGACCAAGATCCTGGTAGACCATTAGGTAGCTGTCGTTACCTCTATTAAAATGTAATAAAGTGTGATGCGTGATGACGTCATGTCGTAAGACAGTGACCAGGTTCCTGGTAACCATTGGGTAGCTGTAGTTCTATTAAAATGTAATAAAGTGTTTTTGTTTTTTTTTATAAACCTCAGATGGGCACCTCGACAGTGACCTAGAAGATAACATCATAACTCAAGACTGTCAAAGAGAAAAACCCGTTACACAAAACAGCCATCCAGGACGTCACAGTGAAGAAAGTCCAACAGATCTTGAGGTATCTTTTTCAGATCAGGCAGATAGTGTTCCTCCAGCTCCAGGTTCAGGACTGTATATTACGGGTAGGTCACCTAATCTTGAGGAAACCTCTGCCGATAACTCACAAAGTGTTATCCCAGTAGTCCACCCAACAAGACACAGTGAAGCCAGATCACCAGATGCCTCTAAACTGGAGAAATCTCCTTATAATAGCTTAAAAACTGCTTCTCCAGGACTTCACAACATAGCTAGATCACTGGATCCCTCTATCCCCGAAGAACGGCCCGTCTTTAAGTCCGAGAAGGATGAACCTGGTCTTCGTACGGAAAAGGGTGAATGTTTCTCAAGGGCATCAAAAATTGCTGAGGATCCAAAAATGGCCACTGATATAATCTCATTTATATGTTCAGACTGTGGGAAAAGCTTTGAGGAGCAAGAGGAACTTAACCACCACCGGAGGACTCACACTGGGAAAAAGCCTTATTCGTGTTCTGATTGTGGGAAACGGTTTCCAGTGAAATCAAAACTCATCCAACATCTGAGAGTCCACACTGGTGAAAAGCCCTTCCCCTGTGCTGTGTGCGGGAGATGTTTCACCACCAAGACCAACCTTGCCACACATCAATCCATCCACACAGAAGAGAAACCGTTTCCGTGTTCTAAGTGCGGGAAATGCTTCTCAAGGAAGTCGTCCCTTCTGACACATCTCCGGATTCACAACGGCGACAAAGATTTCACATGCGGAGAGTGCGGGAAGAGTTTTACGTTAAAATGTTATTTACGGATTCACGAAAAGATCCACACAGGCGAGAAACCATTTGCATGCTCGGAGTGCGGAAAGTGCTTCCTCCAGCGGTCAGCCTTTGTCAAACATCAGCGCCTTCACCGAGGAGACAAGCCGTTTTCCTGTCCGGAGTGTGGAAGGTGCTTCCTGGAAAAAGGACAGCTTGCTATACATCAGCGCATACACACAGGGGAGCGGCCGTATGCCTGTTCCGAATGCTACAAAAGTTTCATCAAAAAGTCAGATCTTCAGAGGCACCAGAGAACGCACACGGGTGAAAAGCCTTTTTCCTGCGGCGAGTGCAGGAAATGCTTCACGCAGAAAGCTCATCTCGTCGCCCATCAGAGAGTTCACACGGGCGAGAAGACATCTTCCTGTTCGGAGTGTGGCAGGTGTCCCCGGAAGTTTCTTCCTGGTCAACACCAGGAAGGTCACACTCATTGACTGATGAAGAACGATCCCAAATTTTGTATTTGCTTAGGCAGAGACTAATGTTAATAAAGTGTTGCCTCAATGCTGAGCCAACTCTGCCTCTGTTCTTTCTGCTTAATACAGGAGGTCAGATCTTGCCACAGGTGCTGTATTTGTTGAAGGAGAAGGCAAGGGTTGAAGACCTTGGATCCATAGTGGGTTTATTCTCATAATGTGAAGGAGAATATATAAAGTAGAGTGTAGATTTATGCATGAGCACAGGACAGGCTACTCTCATGCAGTAATAGGTCCTCAGTAGGTGCTTTGAACAAGATCTTCCAAATCTTCCAATAGGGATACTAGCTCTGGTTATCCTGGTGATAACCAGGGATTTCCTCACTTTGGAGAAATTTCCTCTCACCTCCTGTTTTTAGCTATGAAAAAGGAAGTAAAGGGAAGTCCCCCCCAATGGGGCACAGATGGCAAAAAAGACTGACAAGGGCTATAACCCTACTAGCTCTGGTTATCCTGGTGACAACCAGGGATTTCCTCACTTTGGAGAAGTTTCCTCTCACCTCCTGTTTTGGCTATGGAAAAGGAAGTAAAGGGAAGTCCCCTCAATGGGGCACAGATGGCAAAAAGACTGCCAAAGGCTATAACCCTACTAACTCTGGTTATCCTGGTGACAACCAGGGATTTCCTCACTTTGGAGAAGTTTCCTCTCACCTCCTGTTTTGGCTATGGAAAAGGAAATAAAGGGAAATCCCCCCCAATGGGGCACAGATGGCAAAAAAAGACTGGCAAGGGTTATAACCCTCCTTCACTCAATCAAAAAGGAAAAAATGTTTTGCCTTTAGTTCTACTTTAAGTGCTCTTTGTTGGGTGGGGACAACGGTTAGTATTTTCCGAATGTAATAAGGTGGGCACGGTAGGAGGTATCCTTTTCCTCATGGGTTGCATCTGGCCTGGTGCACCAGACTTGTCTCCGGTTGAAGACAGGACTCTCCCTAAGCGCTAATGCCTTTGTGGTAGGAATGTGGCTGGATTTGTCTGGTCAGGGGCTAGGATGGGGGTGGTGTCCCAGGGGTGCTAGAAAATCACTATGCAAATGGGACCCCCGCTGTGTTTTCACTGGCACTAGGACACATCACTAATTGCTTTTCTTGAAAATGCCTTTTATCAGGCCTTGTGACTGGTCCAAGAGTCATTTTTATACTGGCCATATACTGGCCTTGTGTCTTTGGCACATTTTATATATTTTTCACACTTATTTATCATGGGCACTTGCACTGCATATGGTTTGTTGTTTTTTTTCTGACAAAGGATGGTGCAGGATATTGGGACCTGCCCTGATGATGGGGAGAAGATCTGTAGCCTTCGGGCCATTTCGTTCTTCTCAACCAGGAGAGTCTCTCTTCAGGAGTACACCCACCAAGTACTTGGTGGACTGGCTTTGGCTTGTTCCTAAGGATTGCATTATATTAGAGCCTGCCCTGATGTTGGGGAAAGGATCTGTGGCCTTCATATCTATTTCCTCTTCCCAATTAATGGGGTTTCCCTTTGCACCAAGCACTTAATGAACTGACTTTGGCTTGTCCCTAAGGAGTGCAGGATATCTGGACCTGCCCTGTTGATGGGGGGAGGATCTGTGCCATTTGGGTCTCATTTTCCTCTTTCCAACCAGGGGGGTCTCTTTTCGGGAAAGCCCCACACCAAGTACTTGGTGGACTAGTTTGGGCTTGTTCCTAAGGAGTGCAGGATATCAGAGCCTGCCCTGATGTCGGGGAGAGGCTCTAAGGCTTTTTTCCTCTTCCCAACTGGGGGGGGGGAGGTGGTCTCTCTTCGGGAAAGCCCTCCACCAAGTAAGGAGTGAAGTATATCAGAGCCTGCCCTGATGTCGAGGAGAAGATCTGTGGCCTTCGGGTCATTTTCCTTTACCCAACCAGGGGGTCTCTCTTCAGGAGAACAACCACCAAGTACTTGGTGGACTGGCTTTGCTTGTTGCTAAGGAGTGCAAGAAGTCGGAGCCTGCCCTGATGATGGGGAGAGGATCTGTGGCCTTCGGGTCATTTTCTTCTTCCCAACGGGGGGAGGGGTTTCTTCTCAGGAAAACCCCTACCAAATACTTGGTGGACTGGCTTTGGCTTGTTCCTAAGGAGTGCAGGATATCAGAGCCTGTTCTGATGTTGGGGAGAGGCTCTCTGGCCTTCAGGTCTTTTTCCTCTTTCCAACTGGGGGGGTCTCTCTTTGGGAAAGCCCTCCACCAAGTACTTGGTGCACTGACTTTGGCTGGTCCCTAAGAAAACGGGGTCCACCTGGCTTCAGACTAGATAGACCTAAGTATACCTTGTCCCTGTCAGGAGCCTTGCACCCTTGGGGGTTCAGGCACTAAGGCCCTTCTTCTTTGGAAGACAGAACATTTGCTGTATCTCAATGCACTACTTTGCATGCTGCCATCTCACAGTTCACTTTTCTGTTCACAGCTCCGTAAACAAAATAAAAAAATTAAAAAGATTTAAGTCCACTTTATAGTCCCACCAGAAACTCAATAGAACTAATAGATAGAGATCTAATGTTTCAATCTTTAGCAGAGAAGTACACTTTTGCCCTATAAAATGACACCTTTTTCTCCCTCTGGAAAATGAAACCAGGATTCTCTTTGGGCGTGCAGTTCTCCACTTTTGCTTAGTTTCATGAAAAGGCTTAGAGTCCGATATTGTATTGGTTTTGCCTTAAATCTGACAAATATTACAGGATATCTGGAGACTTTAACGTTCCATACCGATTTTCTCCCTTGAGTCTCTTAGGAGGTGGTGCAGCCATGTTGGTTGCACTCGATTAACCTACCAGCATGTCTTCGGAGCGTGTAAGGAAGCCTTGTTCTTGTTTGGATTGCAGGAAACCATGACTAATGTAAAAGAGATGTGCTAGTTAAGACCCCTACACCTCGATATACCCCCCCCCCCTTATACATACCAATAAAGAAGGCCCAAAAAAACACCATTGGAGTAAAATGGCCAACATGGCCTTTTATTAACAATTCGACTTCAATAACACCAAAACATTCCTTAAAACAGAAACATACAGGAGAAGTTGTTGGTCTTAGAAGGCACCAAACAAACACCGATATCCCCCTGCGGAACCTTAACCATATTATTAATACTAGGCCTCCAGACGCACCGGCTCAGAGACAAAACACACCATCCGCAGTGCAGAACCTCTACCTTCCAGTTAAACCTCCGTTAACCGGAATGCACCCAGGCACACCATACCACCGATGGGTCCCAACCATGCCGCCTCCAAAAACCAACAACCGCCCCCAGAGCACGAACAAACCAGGAACTGAGCAAACCAAAACAAACCCCAAGGGAGGGTGGGAGGGAAGCTTGCTCCACCGCTGCAACTCCTGCACTGGAATTGTTGACCCCCCCACTCCCCAAGGTGTCAAAGACCCCCTCCCCACACACCATCGCCAATCAGGTAACCTACACGTTCCCCAACATCCCACCTTTTACTTAACCCTTTCCTTTCTTTCCTATCCCTCTTCACCTAGTCGTGTCTACCTTCCACTATTTTCTCTTTCTTTCTTTTTCGCTACGGGCACCACTTTTCCAGTGAAATAAAAACTCATCCAACATGCGTGAGAACACACTGGTAAAAGGTCCTTCCCATGTGCCGTGTGCAGGAGATGTTTCACCACCAAAACCAACCTTGCCACACATCAATCCATCCACACAGAGGTGTGGGATGGAATTGCATTGTGTGCAATGGGGAGCTGTGCCAACCTAGAACATTAGAGTGACATCACAATAGGCAAGGGTTAGTTCACTTCATTATAGAGTCTTCGTACAGCTAGGGTTATGTATAACAGTTGAACTCACTGCAAGGGAAAGGTTAATGCATAGTATAATGGTCATTCTACCAGAAGATGAAGGTTCATAGTATGATGTTGCCCAAACACAAAGAGAACCTAACTCTGCAGTGCAGTGCAAGGTCAGTATTGCTCTCATGATTGAACAGTGAGCCCACAGCAAGGCAAAGGTCAATCGGTACCATCAGAGCAAGATTACAGTTAGGCAAGGGTTAATTCACCCAAAAATGCTGATCCCACAGCAAGGCAAGGGTTGACATACTGCATGCTAGAGATTTAATGGAAAAGTGGGGGTTAATCCACACTGTAAGAATGGACCCATGGCAAAGCTATACCTCCCAACTTTCTGAGATGGGAACGAGGGACACCTATTAGCAAAAGTATGTAGGTATAGGACACGCCCCCCCGCCATGCCCCCTTAAAGGAGAATAACACAAAAAAAATTGTTCGTTAAACCCACAAGTAGTTTTTTTGACCTCTACTATTCCTTTATATTACAGGAAGTATGGGCAAATGTGAGCGCCTAAAGGTACTGAGTAAGCAAGATAATGAGTGATGGAAAAAATAAAATAAAAAAGCAGCCAAGCACAAGGTAACCAAGCAAAACCTTCGATAAATAAAACAAGATAAAGTGCGGCGCTAAAATCATAGAAATAGTCTATAGATGAACCAACATAAAATGGACATAAACATCAATTGCTGTTGAAAGTTCATAAGGTGAGTAAAGTGCTCAGAAAATAATGCGTCTTCCTGGGCCCGGTGGACGTGCATATAAGTGTATAAGCAATGCGCACTCACCAGAACGCATGTAAATGCGCATTAGTAATGATTTGATGTCATCTAATGGTCATCATGGGATGATAGCAGGAATCCTAAGCCTTTCATCTATGGGTGGATGGATTCTGAGGAATGGACTCGTCAATATCAGGATCTTCCAGAGTTCCCTTTTATGGGATAGGTGGGTACAGTCTTCTGTGTCTAGTGGAGGCTCCCTCTCTGGATGTTAGGATCGCTGTGAATTAAAAACTCCTCGGGGGAGTCAAAGCAAAAGGATGCCCATAGTGTAGTAAGTTGGTAAACATTTATTTGCACAAAATCCAGGTAAAATGAACAGCAGGGCATATAAAACCATGTGTACTAACCGTCTAGAGTTAAAAGATGGCCGCCAGAGCTCCTTGTTGCTCTGGCGGCGTGACGTCAATGGCGTTACTGTCTCCTACTTACGCGTTTCGTGCACCCGCACGTCGTCTGAGGGGAGTGTCAGTAACGCCTAGCCGTGCGCCTTCTATTTATATCCGCGATAGCACATGCGTAATTGAACGTGCGCCATCTTGGAGAAGACCAAAAACACGTGCGCCGGAGCGGCTATGCAGGCGCCATTTTTTGATAGGTATTTAAAATTCTGAAAACTTGCATATCAGTTCGAGATGCTGAACGTATGTGCGCTAAAAAATATATATACGAAACAATGGAGATTTCAACAAAATATCAGCAAACGCTTATTAGCAGCATGTGTGCGTTATCAATAGTAATGTATACCTATGGAAAATCGTGACGTTTGGTCTTTGATCAATGAGGCATAATGATTCATATATATACTGTACCAAATCTTAGTGACAGGAAGAGACCTCTCACTAATAATACATGAGTGTCATTAACCACAATGACCACTTGTAATACAAAGTAACGTTCAAACTATGATGGAATAAATTATAATAACATATAAGTCCTAAAATATAAATGAAAATAGATTAGAATACCATAAAACGTGAGTATATGTTTCAAAACAATGATAAAAGATTACTTAAAATTAGTAAAAAATCTTAAAACATGTAGAAATGTAGCATAGTAAGAGGAATGTTAAAAAAGGCAAAAAATCTGTAATATAGAATAGGATTGGGAAGAATTCTATTCAGTTGTATTCATCAGAAAAATAATAGTATTAACCAAGGAAAGACCATAACGATAAAAAGATCAACTGTTATTGATGTAGCAATTTATGTCAATATCAATATTATGGCCGTATGGATGCAAGGTCCGGAGTTCGTATATCCAGCGAGTTTCAAGTTGTGAGACAGCTCTTAGTTTGTTGGTACCCTTCCAGTGGGGTTGTACAACATCTATCCCTATACATTGCAAAGAAGATGGGTCCCTATTGTGTTTCCTCCTATAATGATGTGACAGGGAATGTTCCTTGTAGCCTTTTTTTAATGTTGCTAACATGTTCTCTTAGCCTGTCCCTAAGACGTCTGGTTGTACGTCCCACGTACTGAAGTTTACAAGGACATTGCAGGAGGTACACTATGTTTTTTCTATTGCATGTAATGTATTTATCTATTTTATAGGTCCTTCCAGTAGCGTGTGAAGTGAAAGCGGTAATTTTGTGCTTTCTACTGCTATTCACTGTACATGCAATGCACTTATGACAGGGGAAAAACCCTATTAAGTTATTGAAGAAGGAGATTCTTTCTGGTGGGTTGACATTAGGTGCCACCTGGTGGCGTAGAGCCGTTGCTTTCCTAAATATTATTTCTGGTCTCTCAGGTAGAATTTTTGAGAGAACTGGATCTATTTTTATTACATTCCAATTTTTATATATTATACGGTTTATGGCTCTATGTTGCATGGAATAGGTAGTGATGAATGGACAGACTTGAGATTATTGTATATTCTTTTTATCTTTCAGAAGTTCAATTCTATCTACATTTGCAACTGATTGTATTTTGTCATCCAAAACATTTGAGATATAACCTTTTTCCAGGAATTTGGTTTTCAGTCTTTGAGCTTGTGTGCGATATGTCTCCAAATCGGTACAATTTTGTCTGACTCTTAAAAACTGTCCCTTTGGTATGTTGGCTAACCAAGTGGGATGGTGACAACTGCCAAGTGGGATGAAACTATTCCTGTCGTTTTTTTTAAAAAAGGTACTGGATGTAATCCTACCATCGGAATTTACCAAAGTCAGGTCCAAGAAGTTGATCTCCTTGGTACTATATGTATACGTGAATTTGATATTCAATTTATTATCATTAAGTGTGTTAAAAAAATTTAAGAGTGTCTGCTCTTCCCCATTCCACAATAAAAGCACATCATCAATGTATCTTTTATAAAAAATTAACTCTGGCCACTCTCTGGCAAAGATGAAAAATTCCTCCCAATACACCATAAATAGGTTCGCTAAACTGGGGGCGACTTTCGCCCCCATTGCTACACCCCTGGTTTGTAAAAAGTACCTATGGTCAAACCAAAAGTAATTATTTTGCATAGCAAAATGTAAAAGTTGTAAAATAAAACTGATGTGGTGAGAGGATAAAGTGCTGTGTGTTTCCAAATAAAACTTGGTTGCTTCCATACCATCAGTGTGTGCAATATTGCTATATAAAGAGGTAACATCAGCCGTTACCAGAAAAGTGTTAGGTGAAATTGTGATGTCCTTAATGGCATTCAACACGTGCTTAGTGTCGCGTAAGTAGGCGGGAGTCTGAGCTACTAGCGGTTGCAAAAAATAATCTATATACTCTCCTGCTTTAGAGCATAGGGACCCTATCCCACTGATGATAGGTCAACCTGGTGGCTTCAGTGGATTTTTATGAATTGTTGGTAATATGTAGAATACAGGAAGCTTAGGTGCTGAAGGGCAAAGAAAATTTCTTTCTTTCTTGTTAATCACCCCATCCTCAAAGCCTCCTTTGATGATGTTTTTTAAATTACGTTTAAATGATGGTAAAGGGTCAATAGCTAGGGGGAAATATGTGGTAGTATCCTTACGTATATTGTATGCTTCATCAATATAATCTTTTTTATTAAGGATAACAACTCCCCCTCCATTATCGGCTGCCTTATAACCAGATCTTTCCTTTCTAGAAGTTGTTCAATAGCTCTAGTAGAATCAGTATTGTGAGGCTTTTTAACTTTAAGTTCTTCTAAATCCTTTAGGACTAATTCTTTAAAGATATTGACATGAGAAGGGGGTTGTGGAGGTATATTGTATGTGGAAGCATTCCTTAAAGTTGAAAAGTTAGAGGTCCTCCTGTCACTTAGTTCAATGGGGTTGGAGTAAAAGTATCTTTTGAGTGAAAGTTGTCTGGAGAACCTATGAATGTCGATATAGGTTTGAAACTTGTCCAATTTTTTATTTGGGGCAAATTTCAGTCCCTTATCCAAGAGTTTAAGTTCAGGTTGTGTTAATACTGTATTACTAAGGTTAAATATTCCTGAGCCAGCTACATTTTCCTCTTTTTCCCGGTTCCTGTTGGTCCTTGTTTTATATATATATTTTTTAGCGCACATACATTCAGCATCTCGAACTGATATGCAAGTTTTCAGAATTTTAATACCTATGGAAAAATGGCACCTGCATAGCCGCTCCGGCGCACGTGTTTTTGGTCTTCTCCAAGATGGCGCACGTTCAATTACGTATGCGCTATCGCGGATATAAATAGAAGGCGCATGGCTAGGTGTTACTGACACTCCCCTCAGACGACGTGTGGGTGCACAAAACTCGTAAGGAGGAGACAGTAATGCCATTGACGTCACACCGCCAGAGCAACGAGGAGCTCTGGCGGCCATCTTTTAACTCTAGACGGTTAGTCCACATGGTTTTATATGCCCTGCTGTTAATTTTACCTGGATTTTGTGCAAATAAATGTTTACCAACTTACTACACTATTGGCATCCTTTTGCTTTGACTCCCCCGAGGAGTTTTTAATTCACAGCGATCCTAACATCCAGAGAGGGAGCTTCCACTAGACACAGAGGACTGCACCCACCTATCCCATAAAAGGGAACTCTGGAAGATCCTGATATTGACGAATCCATTCCTCAGAATCCATCCACCCATAGATGAAAGGCTTAGGATTCCTGCTATCATCCCATGATGACCATTAGATGACATCAAATCATTACTAATGCGCATTTACATGCGTTCCGGTGAGTACGCATTGCTTATACACTTATATGCACGTCCACCGGGCCCAGGAAGACGCATGATTTTATGAGCACTTTACTCACCTTATGAACTTTCATCAGCAATTGATGTCTATGTCCATTTTATGTTGATTCATCTATAGACTATTTCTATGATTTTAGCGCCGCACTTTATCTTGTTTTATTCCTTTATATTAGCTTTTGGAAATATCCAATTCCGGCAATTTAGAAATTGGATGAAAGGTTTAGCACTGTAAAATAATTTTTGCTGGATAAATAGTGCATTTTATCTAGCACCAAAATGAGGGACAAATGAAGAGGAAAAAAAGGACAGAGGGACTTTGTTCCAAATGAGGGGCAGTCCCTTGAATTCAGGGACAGTTGGGAGCTATGGCAAGGCAAGGGTTACTAAGGACAACAATAGCCAGCAGCAAGGAGATGGCTAATGCTGTGACAAGAAGCCGACAGCAAAGCAAGGGTTAATCTACTAAAAAATTGACATAGAACATGTCAGAGGTTTCATGGGAAAGCAGGGGCTAATCCACACCGTAAGAATATAGTGATAGTGATGCCACAGCAAGGCGAGGGTTAATTCACACTATAATACTGAACCCACAGCAAGGAGAGGGTTAATCCATGGTGTAAAGGTGAGCCCACAGCAAGGGGATGGTTAATCCACGGTGTAAAGGTGAGCCCACAGCAAGGGGATGGTTAATCCACGGTGTAAAGGTGAGCCCACAGCAAGGGGATGGTTAATCCACGGTGTAAAGGTGAGCCCACAGCAAGGGGATGGTTAATTCATGGTGTAAAGGTGAGCCCGCAGCAAGGGGAGGGTTAATCCACGGTGTAAAGGTGAGCCCACAGAAAGGAGAGGGTTAATCCACAGTGTAAAGTTGAGTCCACAGCAAGGAAAGGGTTAATCCACGGTGTAAAGGTGAGCCCACAGCAAGGAGAGGGTTAATCCACAGTGTAAAGGTGAGCCCACAGCAAGGAGATGGTTATTGCTGTGATAGGAAGCCCACAGCAAGGGGAGGGTTAATCCACACCATAATACTAAAACCCACAATAGAAAGATTGCAACTAGAGATGAGCGAATCGAAGTATCCGAAGTGGAATTCGAGTCGAATATCGGAAAAATTTCGATTCGTGCCGAATCCGAAAAATAGCCTAATTCGGACGCGCGAATCGAAATTTTTCAGAAAATGGCGGCTGACATGTGCGGCGACGGAGCGGGGATGTCTGGGAAGGCGCGCAGACAAGGCGCGCTGACCCATAATGCATTCCTCAACTACATGTGATCGCATCAGCCAATCAGCAGCCAGCCAGCCAGCACTGTGTAATGGTCGAGCTATAAATAGCGGCCATTTTGGAATTCTTCATTTGCCTGCAGTCATTGAACAGAGGCAGACCGCTCTGTACTAGGGACAGGGACAGAGTTAGGGCCACAGAAATGATAATTGGGGACAGAGAAAAGTTACTTAGGGACAGAGAACCATTACTCAGGGACACAGACTTGTTAATGAGGGCCACAGAATCGTTATTTAGGGACAAAGAAACGCTAGTTAGGGCCACAGAATTCATAATCAGGGACAGACAGAATTGTTACTCAGTGCCAGAGAATTGTTACTTAGGGCCACAGAAACGTTATTAGGGCCACAGAATTTTTACTCAGGGACAGACAGAATTGTTACTGAGTGCCAGAGAATTGTTACTCAGGGACAGACAGAATTGTTACTGAGTGCCAGAGAATTGTTACTTAGGGCCACAGAAACTTTAATTAGGGCCACAGAATTTTTACTCAGGGACAGACAGAATTGTTACTGAGTGCCAGAGAATTGTTACTCAGGGACAGACAGAATTGTTACTGAGTGCCAGAGAATTGTTACTTAGGGCCACAGAAACTTTACTTAGGGCCACAGAATTTTTACTCAGGGACAGACAGAATTGTTACTGAGTGCCAGAGAATTGTTACTCAGGGACAGACAGAATTGTTACTGAGTGCCAGATAATTGTTACTCAGGGCCCCAGAAACTTTACTTAGGGCCACAGAATTTTTACTCAGGGACAGACAGAATTGTTACTGGGTGCCAGAGAATTGTTACTCAGGGACAGACAGAATTGTTACTGAGTGCCAGAGAATTGTTACTTAGGGCCACAGAAACTTTACTTAGGGCCACAGAATTGTTACTCGCACAGACACAGAATTGTTACTCGCACAGACACAGAATTGTTACTGAAGGCCACAGAACTGTTACTTAGGGCCACAGAATTGTTACTCGCACAGACACAGAATTGTTACTCGCACAGACACAGAACTGTTACTGAGGGCCACAGAACTGTTACTTAGGGCCACAGAATTGTTACTCACACAGACACAGAATTGTTACTCAGGGCCACAGAACTGTTACTTAGGGACAAAGAAACGCTAGTTAGGGCCACAGAATTCATACTCAGGGACAGACAGAATTGTTACGGAGTGCCAGAGAATTGTTACTCTGGGCCACAGAAACTTTACTTAGGGCCACAGAATTTTTACTCAGGGACAGACAGAATTGTTACTGAGTGCCAGAGAATTGTTACTCAGGGACAGACAGAATTGTTACGGAGTGCCAGAGAATTGTTACTCAGGGCCACAGAAACTTTACTTAGGGCCACAGAATTTTTACTCAGGGACAGACAGAATTGTTACTGAGTGCCAGAGAATTGTTACTCAGGGACAGACAGAATTGTTACGGAGTGCCAGAGAATTGTTACTCAGGGCCACAGAAACTTTACTTAGGGCCACAGAATTTTTACTCAGGGACAGACAGAATTGTTACTGAGTGCCAGAGAATTGTTACTCGGACAGACAGAATTGTTACTGAGTGCCAGAGAATTGTTACTTAGGGCTACAGAAACTTTACTTAGGGCCACAGAATTGTTACTCGCACAGACACAGAATTGTTACTCGCACAGACACAGAATTGTTACTGAAGGCCACAGAACTGTTACTTAGGGCCACAGAATTGTTACTCGCACAGACACAGAATTGTTACTCGCACAGACACAGAACTGTTACTGAGGGCCACAGAACTGTTACTTAGGGCCACAGAATTGTTACTCGCACAGACACAGAATTGTTACTCAGGGCCACAGAACTGTTACTTAGGGACAAAGAAACGCTAGTTAGGGCCACAGAATTCATACTCAGGGACAGACAGAATTGTTACGGAGTGCCAGAGAATTGTTACTCAGGGCCACAGAAACTTTACTTAGGGCCACAGAATTTTTACTCAGGGACAGACAGAATTGTTACTGAGTGCCAGAGAATTGTTACTCAGGGACAGACAGAATTGTTACGGAGTGCCAGAGAATTGTTACTCAGGGCCACAGAAACTTTACTTAGGGCCACAGAATTTTTACTCAGGGACAGACAGAATTGTTACTGAGTGCCAGAGAATTGTTACTCAGGGACAGACAGAATTGTTACTGAGTGCCAGAGAATTGTTACTTAGGGCCACAGAAACTTTACTTAGGGCCACAGAATTGTTACTCGCACAGACACAGAATTGTTACTCGCACAGACACAGAACTGTTACTGAGGGCCACAGAAACTTTACTTAGGGCCACAGAATTGTTACTCGCACAGACACAGAATTGTTACTCGCACAGACACAGAACTGTTACTGAGGGCCACAGAACTGTTACTTAGGGCCACAGAATTGTTACTCACACAGACACAGAATTGTTACTCAGGGCCACAGAACTGTTACTTAGGGACAAAGAAACGCTAGTTAGGGCCACAGAATTCATACTCAGGGACAGACAGAATTGTTACGGAGTGCCAGAGAATTGTTACTCAGGGCCACAGAAACTTTACTTAGGGCCACAGAATTTTTACTCAGGGACAGACAGAATTGTTACTGAGTGCCAGAGAATTGTTACTCAGGGACAGACAGAATTGTTATGGAGTGCCAGAGAATTGTTACTCAGGGACAGACAGAATTGTTACTGAGTGCCAGAGAATTGTTACTTAGGGCCACAGAAACTTTAATTAGGGCCACAGAATTTTTACTCAGGGACAGACAGAATTGTTACGGAGTGCCAGAGAATTGTTACTCAGGGACAGACAGAATTGTTACGGAGTGCCAGAGAATTGTTACTCAGGGCCACAGAAACTTTACTTAGGGCCACAGAATTTTTACTCAGGGACAGACAGAATTGTTACTGAGTGCCAGAGAATTGTTACTCAGGGACAGACAGAATTGTTACGGAGTGCCAGAGAATTGTTACTCACGGCCACAGAAACTTTACTTAGGGCCACAGAATTTTTACTCAGGGACAGACAGAATTGTTACTGAGTGCCAGAGAATTGTTACTCAGGGACAGACAGAATTGTTACTGAGTGCCAGATAATTGTTACTTAGGGCCACAGAAACGTTATTAGGGCCACAGAATTGTTACTCAGGGACAGACAGAATTGTTACTGAGTGCCAGAGAATTGTTACTTAGGGCCACAGAAACTTTAGTTAGGGCCACAGAATTGTTACTCAGGGACAGACACAGAATTGTTACTGAGGGCCACAGAACTGTTACTTAGGGCCACAGAATTGTTACTCGCACAGACACAGAATTGTTACAGAGGACCACAGAACTGTTACGTAGGGCCACAGAATTGTTACTCGCACAGACACAGAATTGTTACACAGGGACACAGAACTGTTACTGAGGGCCACAGAACCGTTACTTAGGGCCACAGAATTGTTACTCGCACAGACACAGAATTGTTACTCGCACAGACACAGAATTGTTACTCGCACAGACACAGAATTGTTACTGAGGGCCACAGAACTGTTACTTGGGGCCACAGAAACGTTAATCAGGGACACAGAATTGTTACTGAGGGCCACAGAACTGTTACTTAGGGCCACAGAATTGTTACTCGCACAGACACAGAATTGTTACACAGGGACACAGAACTGTTACTGAGGGCCACAGAACCGTTACTTAGGGCCACAGAATTGTTACTCGCACAGACAGAATTGTTACTCGCACAGACACAGAATTGTTACTCGCACAGACACAGAATTGTTACTCAGGGACACAGAACTGTTACTGAGGGCCACAGAACTGTTACTTAGGGCCACAGAATTGTTACTCGCACAGACACAGAATTCTTACTCGCACAGACACAGAATTGTTACTCAGGGAAACAGAACTGTTACTGAGGGCCACAGAACTGTTACTTAGGGCCACAGAATTGTTTCTCGCACAGACACAGAATTGTTACTCGCACAGACACAGAATTGTTACTGAGGGCCACAGAACTGTTACTTGGGGCCACAGAAACGTTAATCAGGGACACAGAATTGTTACTGAGGGCCACAGAACTGTTACTTAGGGCCACAGAATTGTTACTCGCACAGACACAGAATTGTTACTCAGGGACACAGAATTGTTACTCAGGGACACATAATCGTTTAATTAAAGAGTATGTCAGACAACATGCAGAGGAGTGGCAGAGGAGGCAATGTTTTAGGAGCGAGCAGACGTGGCAGCAGAGGAAGGGGTCGAGGCAGCACTATTCGCAGCCAGAGGCCAGTGCTCCCGGTGTCATCCAGCGGTCGTGTCTCCACCGACAACCCTGCCGTCATCGATTGGTTGGCTCGGTCGTCTTCCTCTTCCCAGGTCACCTCTGACACCTACAGCCAACGGTCGGTGGGTACGTCAGACACAACCGTTAGTTGGCATGGCCCGGGACCAAGCCCACTGAAATCACGTGTCCTCTACCTGCCCCTGTCCTTTGGTGTTCCCTCACCAAGCGAAGTATCGCATGCTGTGGGCTCAGCCCCACTGTACAGTGAGGAAGAGCTAACAGAGGGCGGTCAGGAACGGGGGGAGACATCCGCCTTTTCAGCAGCTAGGCGAAGAAGTAGTGGCAGCCTCGTCGTCATCAGGCAATTTCTTCCGCATCAGCAGGAGAAGAGGGTGGCAGCTTGGCAGTGAGCGAAACAGTCGGTGGGTTGCCCAGGAGACAGCAGCAGGGTCGCAGCAGTGTCAGTGGAAGCAGTGTCAGTGGAGCCAAACGGCCACGGAGTAGAGCACCAGCTCCACTGCAGCCTACCACCACGGCCAGTAGTGGTGCCGGTGTGCACGGAGGAAGCAGCAGTCAGCCAGTGAGGAGTATCGGGGGCAAAGTTTCCTACTCGGCGGTGTGGCAATTTTTCGTCAAGCCGCCCGAGGAAGTAAACGTAGCCGTATGTCGACTATGTGGCCAGAAAGTCAAGCGTGGCCAGGGGGCCCATGTTGGGACTACAGCGTTGCGGCAGCATATGCAGCGTCGCCATTTGGTGGCCTGGGAAAACCGTGATAAAGATACGGCGGTTCTGCCCGCCCCAGCCCCCGCTCCATCACCCGCTCCGTTACTTGCTCCGTCACCCGACGTCAATCGCCCTCCATCAGCCAGTCAAGGCTCCAACACCTCTGCTGAGGGGAGTTGTCGCTCGTTGGCATCTTCCGCTCGTTCAGATGCTCCTTCTCCTGCTACTCCTCTTCACGGATTCCGTCAGCAGTCTTTCTTGGAATCCGTTTCCAAGAGACAACAGTTTGCGAGCACGCACCCGACGGTGCAAAAGCTGAACGTCCTCCTGTCCAAGTTGCTGGTGCTGCAGTCCCTCCCTTTCCAAGTGGTGGACTCAGCACCTTTCAGAGAAATGATGGCTTGTGCCGCGCCGCGGTGGAGAGTGCCAAGCCGTCATTTCTTCGCCAAAAAGGCAGTGCCAGCCCTGCATTCACATGTAGAAGACATGGTGGGCCAGTCTTTGAGCATGTCGGTCTCTGCCAAAGTGCACGGCAGCGCCGACGTGTGGAGCTGTAACTATGGTCAGGGACAGTACATGTCATTTACGGCCCACTGGGTGAACGTGGTGCCGTCACAGCCGCACCAGCAACTTGGACAGGTCACGCCGCTTTTGCCTCCACGTTTGCACGTCCTTGGTCCGGCAAAGATGTCCGCCTCTACCACCTCTTCTTCCGCCGTGTCCTCAGCCGCCACCCCCGTGCCAAGTCCCATTACCCGACCGGCATATCACATGTGCAGGGCGCAACGGTGTCACGCTGTTCTGCACCTGGTATGCCTTGGCGAACGTAGTCACACAGGGGAGGAACTTCTGAGTGTAATGAACAGAGAAATCGACAGATGGCTGTCTCCGCGCAAACTGAAAATCGGAACCATGTTGACCGACAACGGAAAGAACATGGTGTCTGCTCTGCGTCAAGGAAGGTTGTGCCATGCGCCATGCATGGCTCACGTGTTCAATCTGGTTGTCAAGCGGTTCCTAAAATCCACCATCCCACTGCAAGACATCCTTAAAATGTCACGTAAACTTTGCATGCATTTCAGCCATTCCTACACCGCAAAGCACACCCTCCTTGAGCTGCAGCGGCAGAACGGAATTCCACAGCATCGCCTGATCTGCGACGTTGCAACAAGGTGGAATTCAACCCTACACATGTTAGACCGCCTTTACGAACAGCGAAAGGCCATCACCGATTTCCTGATGTTACAAGCGGATAAAGGTACTCCCCTGTGTAACTTCGATGTCAGCCATTGGCAGCTCATGCGTGACACCTGCCGCTTGCTCAGGCCCTTTGAGGAGGCCACGCTATTCGTGAGTCGGCAGGACTATGGGATGAACGACGTCATTCCTCTGTTGCACGTCCTTGAACAAATGCTGTTAACAATGGCTGGTCAGGGTGCGGTAGACGTGGCGCACAGATCTCAACGCCACATGACCCCTGTGGGGGCAGGGCAGGAAGAAGAGGAGGAGGTAGAGGAGGACATTTGTGCTCAGGAATTATTGAGTGAAATGGGTGGTTTTTCCACTCAGCGGACAGGAGTGGAGGAGCAGGAGCATCTAGTAGAGGAGGAGGAGGAGGAGACAGAGGACCCAGACGCACCGTGGCAGTATGCTGTGGAGATGGAGGCAGGGAGTCCCTCGCATTCCTTGTCACAAATGGCCCATAGCATGCTCGGTTGCTTGCGTAGCGACAGCCGAATAATAACCATCAGACAGAGGGATGACTTTTGGCTGTCCACCTTGTTGGACCCTCGCTACCGTTCCAAAATGGTGGCCTTTTTCACACCTGCTGAGAGGGAGGCCAAAATAACGTACTATAAAAACCACCTATGTAGTCAGTTGGTCTCTGCCTTTGTGCGCCAACGTCCATCCTCAGACACTGTGGGCCCTGTGCGCTCGCGTTCCGCTGCCATGGCAGCAGGGGAGGGGTGGGGTGGTAGGAGCAGTGGCAGCTCCACCAGCAGCGGCTGCCTCAGTCTGCAGTCGATGATGAGTAGCTTTCTTCACCAGCGCAGTGAGGAAACTACTAACCAGCCGCAGCAGCAGCAGCAGCAGCAGCATCAGGTGGACCTGGAGCAGGACCTCAAACAACAGGCTTGGGCCTACTTGGACAGCACCCTGCCAACCGAGGTAGACAATCCCCTTGACTACTGGTCAACGAAACTTGACCTTTGGCCCCAACTAGCTGAATTTCCCCTTGAAAGGCTGTCATGCCCGGCCAGTAGCGTGGCATCGGAGCGCGTGTTTAGTGCGGCAGGAGGTATTGTAACTCTGCGGAGGACACGACTGTCCACCCAAAGTGTGGAGAGACTCACGTTTGTGAAAATGAATCAGGCGTGGATTAGTCTGGATTTCAAACCACCAGTTCCTGACACAACTGACTAAATCCGCCATGAATCATGCCTCAAACATGTGCCACTTTGAGGTCTCCTCACACACTGCTGGTGTGTAGAATTTTTTGACATAGGGTGCTGGCAGATTACGGGCCTCCCATAGCTGCTGCCAGGCCCCTAATCTGCCATAGGCCCCTATATACCGCCTCCTCATGCTGCTGCCAGGTCCAGAGTCTCTCATGGGTCCCTGTACGGCCTCCCATTGCTGCTGTCTCCATCGCCACACTCTGCCATGTGCCACTTTCAGGTCTCCTCACACACTGCTGGTGTGTAGAATTTTTTGACATAGGGTGCTGGCAGATTATGGGCCTCCTATAGCTGCTGCCAGGCCCCTAATCTGCCATAGGCCCCTATATACCGCCTCCTCATGCTGCTGCCAGGTCCAGAGTCTGTCATGGGTCCCTGTACGGCCTCCCATTGCTGCTGTCTCCATCGCCACACTCTGCCATGTGCCACTTTCAGGTCTCCTCACACTGCTGGTGTGTTGAATTTTTTGACATAGGGTGCTGGCAGATTACGGGCCTCCTATAGCTGCTGCCAGGCCCCTAATCTGCCATAGGCCCCTATATACCGCCTCCTCATGCTGCTGCCAAGTCCAGAGTCTGTCATGGGTCCCTGTACGGCCTCCCATTGCTGCTGTCTCCATCGCCACACTCTGCCATGTGCCACTTTCAGGTCTCCTCACACACTGCTGGTGTGTTGAATTTTTTGACATAGGGTGCTGGCAGATTACGGGCCTCCCATAGCTGCTGCCAGGCCCCTAATCTGCCATGGGCCCCTATATACCGCCTCCTCATGCTGCTGCCAGGTCCACAGTGTCTCATGCCATGTGCCACTTTCAGGTCTCCTCACACTGCTGGTGTGTTGAATTTTTTGACATAGGGTGCTGGCAGATTACGGGCCTCCCATAGCTGCTGCCAGGCCCCTAATCTGCCATAGGCCCCTATATACCGCCTCCTCATGCTGCTGCCAGGTCCAGAGTCTCTCATGGGTCCCTGTACGGCCTCCCATTGCTGCTGTCTCCATCGCCACACTCTGCCATGTGCCACTTTCAGGTCTCCTCACACACTGCTGGTGTGTAGAATTTTTTGACATAGGGTGCTGGCAGATTACGGGCCTCCCATAGCTGCTGCCAGGCCCCTAATCTGCCATAGGCCCCTATATACCGCCTCCTCATGCTGCTGCCAGGTCCAGAGTCTCTCATGGGTCCCTGTACGGCCTCCCATTGCTGCTGTCTCCATCGCCACACTCTGCCATGTGCCACTTTCAGGTCTCCTCACACACTGCTGGTGTGTAGAATTTTTTGACATAGGGTGCTGGCAGATTACGGGCCTCCCATAGCTGCTGCCAGGCCCCTAATCTGCCATAGGCCCCTATATACCGCCTCCTCATGCTGCTGCCAGGTCCAGAGTCTCTCATGGGTCCCTGTACGGCCTCCCATTGCTGCTGTCTCCATCGCCACACTCTGCCATGTGCCACTTTCAGGTCTCCTCACACACTGCTGGTGTGTAGAATTTTTTGACATAGGGTGCTGGCAGATTACGGGCCTCCCATAGCTGCTGCCAGGCCCCTAATCTGCCATAGGCCCCTATATACCGCCTCCTCATGCTGCTGCCAGGTCCAGAGTCTCTCATGGGTCCCTGTACGGCCTCCCATTGCTGCTGTCTCCATCGCCACACTCTGCCATGTGCCACTTTCAGGTCTCCTCACACACTGCTGGTGTGTAGAATTTTTTGACATAGGGTGCTGGCAGATTACGGGCCTCCCATAGCTGCTGCCAGGCCCCTAATCTGCCATAGGCCCCTATATACCGCAACCTCATGCTGCTGCCAGGTCCAGAGTCTCTCATGGGTCCCTGTACGGCCTCCCATTGCTGCTGTCTCCATCGCCACACTCTGCCATGTGCCACTTTCAGGTCTCCTCACACACTGCTGGTGTGTAGAATTTTTTGACATAGGGTGCTGGCAGATTACGGGCCTCCCATAGCTGCTGCCAGGCCCCTAATCTGCCATAGGCCCCTATATACCGCCTCCTCATGCTGCTGCCAGGTCCACAGTGTCTCATGCCATGTGCCACTTTCAGGTCTCCTCACACTGCTGGTGTGTTGAATTTTTTGACATAGGGTGCTGGCAGATTATGGGCCTCCTATAGCTGCTGCCAGGCCCCTAATCTGCCATAGGCCCCTATATACCGCCTCCTCATGCTGCTGCCAGGTCCAGAGTCTCTCATGGGTCCCTGTACGGCCTCCCATTGCTGCTGTCTCCATCGCCACACTCTGCCATGTGCCACTTTCAGGTCTCCTCACACTGCTGGTGTGTAGAATTTTTTGACATAGGGTGCTGGCAGATTACGGGCCTCCTATTGCTGCTGCCAGGCCCCTAATCTGCCATAGGCCCCTATATACCGCCTCCTCATGCTGCTGCCAGGTCCAGAGTCTGTCATGGGTCCCTGTACGGCCTCCCATTGCTGCTGTCTCCATCGCCACACTCTGCCATGTGCCACTTTCAGGTCTCCTCACACTGCTGGTGTGTAGAATTTTTTGACATAGGGTGCTGGCAGATTACGGGCCTCCCATAGCTGCTGCCAGGCCCCTAATCTGCCATAGGCCCCTATATACCGCCTCCTCATGCTGCTGCCAGGTCCAGAGTCTGTCATGGGTCCCTGTACGGCCTCCCATTGCTGCTGTCTCCATCGCCACACTCTGCCATGTGCCACTTTCAGGTCTCCTCACACACTGCTGGTGTGTAGAATTTTTTGACATAGGGTGCTGGCAGATTACGGGCCTCCCATAGCTGCTGCCAGGCCCCTAATCTGCCATAGGCCCCTATATACCGCTTCCTCATGCTGCTGCCAGGTCCAGAGTCTCTCATGGGTCCCTGTACGGCCTCCCATTGCTGCTGTCTCCATCGCCACACTCTGCCATGTGCCACTTTCAGGTCTCCTCACACACTGCTGGTGTGTAGAATTTTTTGACATAGGGTGCTGGCAGATTACGGGCCTCCCATAGCTGCTGCCAGGCCCCTAATCTGCCATAGGCCCCTATATACCGCCTCCTCATGCTGCTGCCAGGTCCAGAGTCTCTCATGGGTCCCTGTACGGCCTCCCATTGCTGTTGTCTCCATCGCCACACTCTGCCATGTGCCACTTTCAGGTCTCCTCACACTGCTGGTGTGTAGAATTTTTTGACATAGGGTGCTGGCAGATTACGGGCCTCCTATAGCTGCTGCCAGGCCCCTAATCTGCCATAGGCCCCTATATACCGCCTCCTCATGCTGCTGCCAGGTCCAGAGTCTGTCATGGGTCCCTGTACGGCCTCCCATTGCTGCTGTCTCCATCGCCACACTCTGCCATGTGCCACTTTCAGGTCTCCTCACACACTGCTGGTGTGTAGAATTTTTTGACATAGGGTGTTGGCAGATTACGGGCCTCCCATTGCTGCTGCCAGGCCCCTAATCTGCCATGGGCCCCTATATACCGCCTCCTCATGCTGCTGCCAGGTCCAGAGTCTGTCATGGGTCCCTGTACGGCCTCCCATTGCTGCTGTCTCCATCGCCACACTCTGCCATGTGCCACTTTCAGGTCTCCTCACACACTGCTGGTGTGTAGAATTTTTTGACATAGGGTGCTGGCAGATTACGGGCCTCCCATAGCTGCTGCCAGGCCCCTAATCTGCCATAGGCCCCTATATACCGCCTCCTCATGCTGCTGCCAGGTCCAGAGTCTCTCATGGGTCCCTGTACGGCCTCCCATTGCTGCTGTCTCCATCGCCACACTCTGCCATGTGCCACTTTCAGGTCTCCTCACACTGCTGGTGTGTAGAATTTTTTGACATAGGGTGCTGGCAGATTACGGGCCTCCTATAGCTGCTGCCAGGCCCCTAATCTGCCATAGGCCCCTATATACCGCCTCCTCATGCTGCTGCCAGGTCCAGAGTCTGTCATGGGTCCCTGTACGGCCTCCCATTGCTGCTGTCTCCATCGCCACACTCTGCCATGTGCCACTTTCAGGTCTCCTCACACACTGCTGGTGTGTAGAATTTTTTGACATAGGGTGCTGGCAGATTACGGGCCTCCCATAGCTGCTGCCAGGCCCCTAATCTGCCATAGGCCCCTATATACCGCCTCCTCATGCTGCTGCCAGGTCCAGAGTCTCTCATGGGTCCCTGTACGGCCTCCCATTGCTGCTGTCTCCATCGCCACACTCTGCCATGTGCCACTTTCAGGTCTCCTCACACACTGCTGGTGTGTAGAATTTTTTGACATAGGGTGCTGGCAGATTACGGGCCTCCCATTGCTGCTGCCAGGCCCCTAATCTGCCATAGGCCCCTATATACCGCCTCCTCATGCTGCTGCCAGGTCCAGAGTCTGTCATGGGTCCCTGTACGGCCTCCCATTGCTGCTGTCTCCATCGCCACACTCTGCCATGTGCCACTTTCAGGTCTCCTCACACACTGCTGGTGTGTAGAATTTTTTGACATAGGGTGCTGGCAGATTACGGGCCTCCCATAGCTGCTGCCAGGCCCCTAATCTGCCATAGGCCCCTATATACCGCCTCCTCATGCTGCTGCCAGGTCCAGAGTCTCTCATGGGTCCCTGTACGGCCTCCCATTGCTGCTGTCTCCATCGCCACACTCTGCCATGTGCCACTTTCAGGTCTCCTCACACTGCTGGTGTGTAGAATTTTTTGACATAGGGTGCTGGCAGATTACGGGCCTCCTATAGCTGCTGCCAGGCCCCTAATCTGCCATAGGCCCCTATATACCGCCTCCTCATGCTGCTGCCAGGTGCAGAGTCTGTCATGGGTCCCTGTACGGCCTCCCATTGCTGCTGTCTCCATCGCCACACTCTGCCATGTGCCACTTTCAGGTCTCCTCACACACTGCTGGTGTGTAGAATTTTTTGACATAGGGTGTTGGCAGATTACGGGCCTCCCATTGCTGCTGCCAGGCCCCTAATCTGCCATGGGCCCCTATATACCGCCTCCTCATGCTGCTGCCAGGTCCAGAGTCTCTCATGGGTCCCTGTACGGCCTCCCATTGCTGCTGTCTCCATCGCCACACTCTGCCATGTGCCACTTTCAGGTCTCCTCACACACTGCTGGTGTGTAGAATTTTTTGACATAGGGTGCTGGCAGATTACGGGCCTCCCATAGCTGCTGCCAGGCCCCTAATCTGCCATAGGCCCCTATATACCGCCTCCTCATGCTGCTGCCAGGTCCAGAGTCTCTCATGGGTCCCTGTACGGCCTCCCATTGCTGCTGTCTCCATCGCCACACTCTGCCATGTGCCACTTTCAGGTCTCCTCACACTGCTGGTGTGTAGAATTTTTTGACATAGGGTGCTGGCAGATTACGGGCCTCCCATTGCTGCTGCCAGGCCCCTAATCTGCCATGGGCCCCTATACCGCCTCCTCATGCTGCTGCCAAGTCGAGAGTGTGTCATGGGTCCCTGTACGGCCTCCCATTGCTGCTGTCTCCATAGCCACACTCTGCCATGTGCCACTTTCAGGTCTCCTCACACTGCTGGTGTGTTGAATTTTTTGACATAGGGTGCTGGCAGATTACGGGCCTCCCATTGCTGCTGCCAGGCACGTAATCTGCCATGGGCCCCCGTACCAACTCCTCATGCTGTGACAATGCAACAAGGTGGAATTCAACCCTACATATGTTAGACCGCCTTTACGAACAGCGAAAGGCCATCACCGATTTCCTGATGTTAAAAGCGGATAAAGGTACTCCCTGTGTAACTTAGATGTCAGCCATTGGCAGCTCATGCGTGACACCTGCGCTTGCTCAGGCCCTTTGAGGAGGCCACGCTATTCGTGAGTCGCCAGGACTATGGGATGAACGACGTCATTCCTTTGTTGCACGTCCTGGAACAAATGCTGTTAACAATGGCTGGTCAGGGTGCAGTAGACGTGGCGCACAGATCTCAACGCCACATGACCCCTGTGGGGGCAGGACAGGAAGAAGAGGAGGAGGTAGAGGAGGACATTGGTGCTCAGGAATTATTGAGTGAAATGGGTGGTTTTTCCACTCAGCGGACAGGAGTGGAGGAGCAGGAGCATCTGGTAGAGGAGGAGGAGGAGGAGACAGAGGACCCAGACGCACCGTGGCAGTATGCTGTGGAGATGGAGGCAGGGAGTCCCTCGCATTCCTTGGCACAAATGGCCCATAGCATGCTCGGTTGCTTGCGTAGCGACAGCCGAATAATAACCATCAGACAGAGGGATGACTTTTGGCTGTCCACATTGTTGGACCCTCGCTACCGTTCAAAAATGGTGGCCTTTTTCACACCTGCTGAGAGGGAGGCCAAAATAACGTACTATAAAAACCACCTATGTAGTCAGCTGGTCTCTGCCTGTCTGCGCCAACGTCCATCCTCAGACACTGTGGGCCCTGTGCGCTCGCGTTCCGCTGCCATGGCAGCAGGGGAGGGGTGGGGTGGTAGGAGCAGTGGCAGCTCCACCAGCAGCGGCTGCCTCAGTCTGCAGTTGATGATGAATAGCTTTCTTCACCAGCGCAGTGAGGAAACTACTAACCAGCCGCAGCAGCAGCAGCAGCAGCAGCATCAGGTGGACCTGGAGCAGGACCTCAAACAACAGGCTTAGGCCTACTTGGACAGCACCCTGCCAACCGAGGTAGACAATCCCCTTGACTACTGGGCAACGAAACTTGACCTTTGGCCCCAACTAGCTGAATTTGCCCTTGAAAGGCTGTCATGCCCGGCCAGTAGCGTGGCATCGGAGCGCGTGTTTAGTGCGGCAGGAGGTATTGCAACTCTGCGGAGGACACGACTGTCCACCCAAAGTGTGGAGAGACTGACGTTTGTGAAAATGAATCAGGCGTGGATTAGTCTGGATTTCAAACCACCAGTTCCTGACACAACTGACTAAATCCGCCATGAATCATGCCCCAAACATGTGCCACTTTCAGGTCTCCTCACACTGCTGGTGTGTTCCATTTTTTGTCATAGGGTGCTGGCAGATTACGGGCCTCCCATAGCTGCTGCCAGGCCCCTAATCTGCCATGGGCCCCTATACCGCCTCCTCATGCTGCTGCCAAGTCCAGAGTCTCTCATGGGTCCCTGTACGGCCTCCCATTGCTGCTGTCTCCATCGCCACACTCTGCCATGTGCCACTTTCAGGTCTCCTCACACTGCTGGTGTATTCCATTTTTTGTCATAGGGTGCTGGCAGATTACGGGCCTCCCATAGCTGCTGCCAGGCCCCTAATCTGCCATGGGCCCCTATACCGCCTCCTCATGCTGCTGCCAGGTCCAGAGTCTGTCATGGGTCCCTGTACGGCCTCCCATTGCTGCTGTCTCCATCGCCACACTCTGCCATGTGCCACTTTCAGGTCTCCTCACACTGCTGGTGGGTTCCATTTTTTGTCATAGGGTGCTGGCAGATTACGGGCCTCCCATAGCTGCTGCCAGGCCCCTAATCTGCCATGGGCCCCCGTACCGACTCCTCATGCTGCTGCCAGGCCCGTAATCTGTCATGGGCCCCTGTTGTCGCTTGTTGGCATATTCCGCTCGTTCAGATGCTCCTTCTCCTGCTACTCCTCTTCACGGATTCCGTCAGCAGTCTTTCTTGGAATCCGTTTCCAAGAGACAACAGTTTGCGAGCACGCACCAGACGGTGCAGAAACTGAACGTCCTCCTGTCCAAGTTGCTGCTGCCAGGCTCGTAATCTGTCATGCGCCCCTGTACCGCCTCCTCATGCTGCTGCCAGGTCCAGAGTGTGTCATGGGCCCCCGTACCGACTCCAAATGCTGCTGCCAGGCCCGTAATCTGTCATGGGCCCCTGTACCGCCTCCCCATGCTGCTGCCAGGTCCAGATTGTGTCATGGGTCCCTGTACGGCCTCCCATTGCTGCTGCCAGGCCTGTAATCTGCCATGGGCCCCCGTACCGACTCCTCATGCTGCTGCCAGGCCCGTAATCTGCCATGGGCCCCTGTACCGCCTCCTCATGCTGCTGCCAGGTCCAGAGTGTGTCATGGGTCCCTGTACGGCCTCCCATTGCTGCTGTCTCTATCGCCACACTCTGCCATGTGCCACTTTCAGGTCTCCTCACACTGCTGGTGGTTTCCATTTTTGTCATAGGGTGCTGTATGGCCTCCCATTGCTGCTGCCTCCACCGCCACACTGTGGCTCCACACTCTGGTTTTGGCCCCGTGACTGGCCAAATGAGTGAAGTGTGCGGTGATTCTAAGATCGACGGCACTCATCTGCATGTCATACTGCCTGACAGTATTTATTTCTCTTCCCCAGCAGACTCCAAGGGCATTTAAATTAAAGGTACAGTGTTCAGCACTAATATTAAGTCTCTCTGAAGCCTAGAAACACCCTTTTTTAAGTTAAATTCACAGCGAATATATTCGACTCGAATCGAAATTTTTCCACGAATTCGCCGAATCAGTCGAATCGAATTTTTGAATACTTCGCTCATCTCTAATTGCAACCCTTACAATGATGCTCACAATGTCACCCTTACAGACAGCTACCAAGATATTTGGTGTCATGCTATTGGCTTTGTCAAGTGGCATTGGTCCCCGGAACCATGTGGGAATCATCAAATGGGGGGGTCAATCAGCCACAGTTCAAGGAACCCCTACCAACGTCTGGAGGAACCCTAGGCCTCCACAGAACCCTGGTTGAGAATGACTGCTCTGGTGGAACCCTATGGAATCTTGGTTGAGAATGGCTGCTCTGGAGGAACTCTAAAGAACCCTGGTTGAGAATGTCTGCTCTGGAGAAACCCTATGGAACCCTGCTTGAGAATGTCTCCTCTGGAGGAACTCTCTGGAAACTGGGTTGAGAATGTCTGCTCTGGAAGAACTCTATGGAACCCTAGTTGAGAATGTCTGCTCTGGAGGAACTCTATGGAACCCTGGTTGGGAACTGCTGCTCTGAAGGAACTCTACGGAGTCCTGGTTGGGAATGTCTGCTTTGGAGGAACTCTACAGAACCCTGGTTGAGAATGGCTGCTCTGGAGAGACTCTATGGAACTCTGTTGGAGAATGGTTGCTCTGGAGGAACCCTATGGAACCATGGTTGAGAATTAAACATGTGCATGCCAGAAATTTTCATTTCAGATGCATTCTTTGATTGAAGGATTTAATTTCATCATATTCCTTATGTTGAACTGATTTGTTTTCGGAATTCGTTTTCGTATGTTCAGCATTCAATTTGTATATTTTTTGGTCCGGGTGGATTTTAAAAATGTTGCAGTTCTTTTTGTAAGACTTCTTTGTATTAGTTTTTGATATTTTGGGTGGATTTGTTATTCATATATCAAAACTATTTGGAAGGATTCAATATTTTTGGACGCAGCTGTATAATTAATGCCAGATTCCAACCCACCAAGAGAAAT